>NW_026594083.1:7735906-7813102 GCF_907164565.1 Psammomys obesus | reverse complement strand
AAAATAAAATAAAATAAAATAAAATAAAATAAAATAAAATAAAATAACAACCTTTCTTGATTGGAGTATCAGTCTCATAAAAGACCCCTGGGCCCAGATTTCTTGATTTTGTTGCTCTCCTTGTAGAGTTCTTGTTCCCACCAGGTCTGTCATCTCCTCCTTCTTTCATAAGATTCCCTGCACGCTGTCCAAAGTTTGGCTATGAATCTCAGCATCTGCTTCAGTACCCTGTTGGGAAGAGTCTTTCAGAGGCCCTCTGTGGTAGGCTCCTGTCCTGTTCCCTGTTTTCTCTCTCTTCCTATGCCCATCCCATTTGCCTTTCTGAACAAGGATTGATCATATTACCCAGGGTCCTCCTTCTTCATTAGCTTCTTAAAGTGTACAAAATTAAGTATGTTTATCCTATATCATATATGTAATATTCACTTATAAGAAAGTATATACCATGTGTGTCTTTCTGCTTCTGGGATACCTCACTCAGGATAAACTTTTTGTCCAAGTGGGCTCCTTAGTAAAGGGAACAGTGACTGCCTTTGACATGAACTCAGTGGCTGGCTATTTGATCACCTCCTCCTGAGTGGAGAACAGCCTTACCAAGCCACAGAGGAAGACAATGAAGCCAGTCTAGATGAGACCTGATAGGCTAGGGTCAGATGGAATGGAAGGAGGACCACCCTGTCAGTGGACTAAGAGAGGGGCATGGGAAGAGAAGAGGAAAGAAGGGTGGAATAGGAGGGGACGAGGGAGGGGCTACAGCTGGGATACAAAATGAGTAAATTGTAACTAATAAAAAATAATTATTAAAAATAAACTTTGAGGTTGATGATTTTTGTAGTAAAATCAACACTAAGGGTTCTCCCGTTGTCACAGTATTTTGCTCTCTCTAGCCAAGTGTTGAAACTTCTTGATCATACCCTATTAACTTCCAGTGTGTGCCCAATTGTTACACAACCAGGGAACCACACTATTTCGCTAGCATTCTTCGACCAAAGCTCTGCAAATCACATTTTTAGGTTGTTTCCAGGAGGTAAGGATTTATTTCTTTTCAAAATTACTTTTAACTTAACAACTGCTATTAAAATTTAAAACTATTAAACATTTTGAGAGTATAAATGGACATATGTCTGATACCATTTTCTCCTTTCTATATAAAAGGAGAAAACTTTATGAAAAAGAGATTCTTTAGTACTAAAAAAATAACCATAATTTTTGTTAGAGCTGAAATATTTCAATTAATAGTACTTTTATATTATATTTTTGCATGTTTTCCTAATGTGTTCTTTTAAATGAGCGTTTATTGCTATTGATTTTGTTAGTCAACTTTATTCAGTTAGGATTGTATGTTATATTATTTTACTTATTGTATTATGTTTATCCTAACACTAATAAAATGTTTAATAAACATTAATACTATACAAAAAGCAAGCTTTTATTTGCCTAGCAGTTTAAACTGTAGTATGAATTATATGTATATGTGACAAACACAATAATATTAGAGAACATAGTTCATCTCTTTAAATATTATTCAGTGGATTAGACAGTAAATCCTAAGAAATAAGTGCCCTTTTTAATTCTAGGAAGTAACATTTCTTAATAATTTGAAGTCATTATTGATTGCTGTGTCAGTTCTCCACCAAATGAATTAAACCATTAAACTCCTTTGATGAATAATTGGTGTTCTAAACTCATAGATTCTCACTTTTACATGAATTATTGTTTCAGCCTACCACAGAATAATTTAAAGGTTATACAGTTTTAAAATCATACTACATTTGATACATAGTACAGAATATATCTATTATATTCAGTATAAGGTTATACACATTAATGATTTGAAAATAATTTTGTAATTCCATCGTTCATTTAAGAATGAGCACACAGATACATACTAGTTTTATTATCGTCATCATTATTATTATACAGACTGTGAGGATTGTATTTATGTATTTAATAATAAATATATATATGTGTGTGTTTATATGAAGTCATACATTATAACAATTTTTAAGTAAAGAAGCCAGAAACCATTCATATGAGCAAGAAGGTGAGATCAAATGCATGGGGTGCATTAGAGAGAGAAAAGGAAAATATTTAATTCTGTAATTGTATTTTAATTTAAAATATATATTTTAAAAAACATAACACTTTGAGGATAAAAAATTATTGAAGAGTCCAATTACTCTTTAAAAGCTAGAAAAATATAATATTTCAAGATCTGTTTCCAGATTTACCTTGTTTGCAAAATTTTCCCAAATTTAAAAGAACACTGAATATCTTTTTTAATTTTTATTTTATTTTTATTAATTACAGTTTATTCACTTTGTATCCCAGCTGTAGCCCCCTCCTCCTTCCCCTCCCAACGTCACCCTTCCTCCTTCTTCTCTTATGTCCCTCCCCCAGTCCAATGATAGGGGAGGTCCTCCTCCCCTTCCATCTGACCTTAGTCTATCAAGTGTCATAAGTCCATCTTTATTACTAGGCATACTGAAACTTTTAATTTTATTCCCAAAATAACCACTGAGGTGGGAAGAGAGATGGGTCAGAATTACATTCGCTACCGATATTGACATTATTGATGGCATTGAATATTTATGACCTATTAAAGCACTGCAACATGGGAACTCAAGATTTACTAATAGCATGAATTTCTTTTATCATCATCACCATCATTATTTGCAATTTATTTGCTTTGTATCCCATCTGTAGCCAATTCCATCATCACTTTCCAATCTCACCCTCTCTCCCTCTTCCTTCCCTTTCCCTTTTTGAGTAGTCCACAGATATTGTTAGTCCTCCTCCCCTACTGCCTAATGCTAGCTATCAGGTCCCATCCAGACTGCCTGGATCCTCTTCCTCTGTGGACTGGCTAGGTGCTCGACCAGGAAGAAGTGATCAAAGAGTGGGTAATCGAGTTCATGTCAGAGGCTGTCTTCTCCCCTTACTAGGGAACCCACATGGAGACTGAGCTGTCTATGGGCTACATCTGAGCAGGGGTTCTAGGTCCTCTCTGTGTAGAGTCTTTGGTTGATGCATCAGTCTCTGCAGTTTCCCCTGGGCCTTTTTTTTTTTTTTTTGGTCTCCTTGTGTGGCTCATGTCCCTCAGTTTCCTTTTATATCCCCTTCTTCCATAAGACTCCCTCTACTCTCTCCAAATATTGGCAGAGAGTCTCTGCCTCTGCTTAGATCCCCTGATGGATGGAGTCCTTTAGAGGACATCTGTGGTAGACTTCCATCCTGTTCCTTCTCTTCGACTGCTTCTGGTGTCTATCCTGTTTTCCCTTCTGAATGAGAATTTAGCATCTTCCCTAGGGTCTTCCTTGATGTGTAGTTTCCTTAGAACTATAGATTTTAGTATGTTTATCCTATATTAAAGGGCTAATATCCACTTCTAAGTGAGTATATGCCATGCCTGTCTTTCTGCTTTTGGGATACCTCACTCTGAATATTTTTTTCTAGTTCCATCTAATTCCCTGAAAATTTCATAAGTTTCTTGTTTTTAACAGCTGGGTTAATACTCTATTGTGTGAATATACCACAATTTTTGTATCCACTTTTTGATTGAGGGACACCGAGGTTCTTTCCAGATTGAGCTATTTCAAATAATGCTTCTATGGATATAGTTGAGCAAATGTCCTTGTTGTGTGGTTGAGCATCTTTCAGATATATGCCCAGGAACGGTATATCTGGATCTTGAGGTGACACTATTCCCAGTTTTCTGAGAAAGCAGCAGATTGATTTCAAAGCGTTTGCACAAGTTTACATTCCCACAAGCAGTGGAGGAGGGTTCCCCTTTCTCCACATCCTCTCCAGCATGTGTTATCACTTGAGTTTTTTTAACTTAGCCATTGTGATGGGTTTGAGATAGAATCTCATATTTTTTATTCTTCTATTTTTTTCTATTTTTAAACTAAATTCTGTAGTAATTTGACCTGTCCCCACAAATGTAAATATGATGCAACCTTGGTCCCTCCAACCTTAGGGACTGATGGGTATCTGTTAGAAAGAGAGCTTAATGAGGAGTCGTTGGGACACTATGGACATGATTTTTGGAGGGGCTTCTGAAAACTACGATGAAACATTTGTTTTGGAAGTACATTGTTGGCCTTTCCCCAGTATCTTTGGCCTCCTCTATTTCTGTATGAGTTCTACCTCTCACATGAATTCCTATCATGAAGTCATTCACCTTGAGGTACCCAGTCAAGGCTGAACACATAAACCAAGCCAAAAAGGGGCTCTCAATTTTATAACTGAGCTAAATACTCAAGATTTTTAAAATAACATATTAAGTCTCAGGAGTTTTGTTATGAGAGTGAAAAAATTAGTGTTATGATATGTGAGTGAAGAATGGGATTGTCCATCTGTGTTAGAAAATGTGCAGAAAGCTTTGTAACTGGAGCACACTGGCCACAGACATCTATCTATCTATCTATCTATGTATCTATCTATCTATCTATCTATCCATCTATCTATCGAGAGAGAGAGAGAGGCAGATAGGTAGATAGATAGGTAGAGACAGAGAGAGACTGATACAGAGAGATGATCAATAGATGATAGATAGATAGACATATAGATGAGAGAGAGAGATGTAGATATCTGTATAATAGCATTATAAAATATATGTCATATTGGAACCCAAGCTGGTACTCAATTGTAACCTACTCCATTTCCTATGTGCTTGGATTTCAGTGTGTGCTACCATATGATTCCTGGTAGAAATTTAATACTTAATGCCTTCTGTGTTAAGTTAGTGATTTTTTTGCATCATTTATTGCTTCCTCTTTCCCTATTTCTGTTTTAAAATAGGAAAGTTTGTCTTTTTCATAATCTTATACTTTTGTTATGTTATAATCCATAGTTAGGATGAACTTTGCCTTGAATCACAGATGAGAGTATGATTTTGGACTTTTCACTGATATGGTGAAAGAATGAATATATTTTGTTAAACATGAACTTTGGTAGCCTAGGGAGAAATATTACAATTTTATATTTTTGTGTGTGCTCCCCTAATGACTCAGTGTGGAAAGTTGGTCCCTCATTAACCAAATTCAAGAATGGTAAGACATTCAGAAACTGAGCATAGAGCAAGGTGATTATGCCATTGGGGCATTATGAGTATACAGGCATTTTTTCCTTATAAGTTTTTTTTGGGGGGAGAGGTGTGACAAGCGGTAAGGGTAAAACTGTGAGTAATGGAATATGAGTGTAATCTGGGTTCATCATGTGAAACCCCCAAATAATCAATAAAAGTATTATGAAAAAAATCCTAAATGGAGCTAAGCAGTTGATATAAGACTGTAGGCGCTTCTATGCAACTGGCCAGCCATAAGAGCAAGAGCCTCTTCTCCACATTCTGACTCTCTGTCCCACCATGTGTTTCCATTACACACACGAAACTATGGTCTAAAAGCATAAGTCTAAAAGCATCATACTCAGGACCACTAAGACGTTTGCATTCTAGTCTCAAAACTGTTCTCTAAGCAGGAAACTTCCCTTCACAGCTTACTCAGCATAAGGTCTTTTGCTATAGCAAAACAAAACTAATGCAAATTCTTAACATCATAAAAAATCTAACATATTTTGAATCACAACTCAGAGCTAAAGAAAACCCCACTATGAACACACCATGGTGAAAAACTGTAATTCTATTTAAAATCAAATAATTAGGGGGCTGAAGAAGATGGCTGCGGCTAGTGTGCACGGTAGCTGAAGGGCAAAGGACCTGCAATGCCGAAATTGGTGAGGGAAGGGGCTGATCAACCCTGAACAGAGTTATCTAGACTTCCAGGAAGAAAGAGACTAACTATGAACTGAATCCATCTAGAATCAGGTCACTGCAGATGCCTCCAGGAGGAGACAACCCAGGAGGTGATCCCTAGGTACTTCCCCTTATCCAACTCCCTACTCCCTCCTTGGAGGAGGCCAGAGGGAACCAGCAGAAACAGCCACAGAACACACTGTCTGTACCCCTGCCCCAGTGAGAGCTGCAGATTCCACAAAAAAAAAAAAAAAAAAAAAAAAAAAAAAAAAACGAGATCTGGGGCTAGGAAAAAAAACGATCTTTTCAGGTACTCCCCTGAGAACGTTACCAAAGCCCTGCCTGGGCAGAGCGGAAGAATAGAGAGGCACACAGCGGCTTCACAGCTCCAGGACCCCAGTGCTGCCTGCTGCTCCTAGCAAACAAACTTCAGCTCAGGATCTTGGACTGTGATCATTCAACGCATCCTGACACTCTTCCGGGTCCAGCACAATAAGGTCTAGAACCAAGTCCTAGCACCAGCAGCCCCCAGCCCATGGCAGAGAAATCCCCGGCTCAGGAACAGGTACTGAGAATTCCCAACCCCTCCTGGCATTCCCCTGAGAGCTCAGCCATAAGCTTGCCCTAGCATAGAGGAAGGTCAGAGAGGCAGCCTGCCACAGGACACAGCACCCCCTCTCCAGCGCACCCAGTGACCCCTGGCAAAGAAACCCGAGTTCTAGAACTGAAGACACTCAACCCTACCTGTTATTCTCCTGGAACCATGGACATATGCGTTAGTGCTGGTCTGGGCCCAGAATCTGGGATTGAGGACATTCAACCCAACTTTTTCCTGTGCTACCCTGGAACCAGCCACCATAAGCCTTCCCTGGCAGAGAGGAAGGTCAGAGAGGACACACACACACAGGGCGGGTGGATACCAAGTCCTGCTGCTACAGTGCCACAGAGCTGACTATTAGCCTATACACGCATTTGCCCCAACAGGATCAAATCGGAGAGTAGAGAGCAAGGGGAACCCCTGTGCAATCCAACTGGTCCTACAAGGAAGTGAGTGTACCAGCTAGGGACTGTTTGTCCCAGACTCAGGGCCTCTCTACTCAAGCAACCAGACAAGATATCCCTGCCACCCACACCCCTAGTGTGGGCACCATAAGAATTCTTGGGATAGCAACCCCAACGCTGAAGCCTCTGCCTTATGGGACTGCCAGTGAAATCCAGGCAAACAATCCCTGCATCCCAGACAGAGCTGCAAAATAGTGGCCTGCAGGCCACTGCAATAGTCAGGGAATCTGCCCATGCACACTGCACCTGCTAGAAGCACATGTGAATAGCACCAGCATCACATTCGTATTACGTAAAACTAAAACCACAACGCACACTCCCAAACCAGTAAACCTATCTCATCTTCCTGAATAAACAGTCCAGAAAACAGAAAAAGACAATCTTAGACTGACCGACAAACTCCAAGAGCAAACAGTGAGGGTTATAGATAACCAAATGGCTAGAGGCAAACATAAGAACACACCAAACAAAAATCAGACATTATGGCTTCACCAGCAACCCCACAAAACAATGGACACTTCAATTTACTAGACACACAAGAAAACGACTTTAAAACTATGTTTTTCCAACTATTAAAGGCCCATAAAGACGAAATGAACAAAGCTCTCAAAGAAATAGCCACAGAAATTCAGACGAACAAAAAGGAAACAAATAAAGCTCTCAGAGAAATGACCACGAAAATTGAAGCAAACAAAGAGGAGATGAACAAACCTCTCAAAGACATATCTATACAAATGAAGGCAAATAAAGAAGAAATGAAGAAAGCTCTCAAAGAAAAATAGACAAATACAGCCAAACAAGTAGAGGCACAATTAGCAATATAGAGAGAGGAAATAGACAAAAAAATAGAAGCCGTCATGGAAAGATAGGAATCCACATTCACACAGATGAAAGAAATGGTGCAAAACATGAAAACAGAATTAGAATCAATAAAGAAAACACAAATAGAGAAAAACCTGGAGCTGGAGAACATACAAAGGTAAGCATCACCAAGAGAATACAAGAGATGGAAGAGAGAATCTCAGGTCCCGAAAATACATTTGCAGAAATTGACACATCTCTCAAAGAAAAAAATAAAATCATAAAAGTTCCAAACAGAAAACATCCAAGAAATCAAGGAGACCATGAAAAGACAAAATCTAAGAATAATAACAGTAGATGCAAAAGAAGACATCAGGCTCCAAGGTCTGGAAAATATTTTCAAGAAAATTATAGAAGAAAATTTTCCCAACTTAAAGAAAGAAATGTCCATAAACTTACAAAAGGCCTACAGAACATCAAATAGACTAGACCAGAAAAGAAATTCTTCATATCACATCATAGTCAAAACACTGAATCTGCAGAACAAAGAAAAAATTTTAAAAGCAGCAAAGAAAAAAGAACAAGTAACATATGAAAGTAGACCTATCAGAATCACACCAGATTTCTCAACAAAAACTATGAAAGCCAGAAGGGCATACACAGAAATCATGCAGTTCTTATGGGACCACAGATGCCAACCCAGACTAATATACCCAGCAAAACTTTCAATCAACGTAGAGAGAGAAGTCAAAATATTCCATGACAAAACCAAATTTAAACAATATCTACACGGTAACCCAACTCTACAGAAGTTACTAGAAGGGAAACTCCAATCCAAAGAAAACAACTACATCTAAGGAAATAGATAATTATCCAACAAGAAAACCAAAAGAATACAGGCAATGAAACTCATCAACACCACCAACCCTACATCAAAAGAAAATAACAATTGTTGGTCACTAGTATCTATCAACATCAATGGACTTAACTCCCCAATAAAAAGACACAGACTAACAGAATGGTTGCAGAAACAAGATCCAACACTCTATTGCATCCAAGAAACACACCTATAAAACAAAGATAAACACTACCTCAGAGTAAAGGGCTGGAAAAAATGTTTTTCAAGCAAATGATTCCAGAAAACAAGTTGGAGTAGCCATCCTAATATCTAATAATATAGACTTTCAACAAAAATTAATCTAAAAAGATAAGGAGGGCCACTATTTTCTCATCAAAGGAAAAATCCACAGAGGACATAACATTTTGAACATTTATAACCTGAATACAAGAGCGCCAACATTCTATATAAAACATTATTAAAGCTTAAATCACACATTGATCCTAATACCTTAATAGTGGGAGACTTCAACACCCCACTCTCACCAAGGGACAGATCAACTACACAGAAACCAACTAGAGAAATAAAGGCAATTACAGAGTCCCTAAATCAAATGGACCTAATAGACATCTACAGATCTTTTCACCCAAACTCAATAGAGTATACCTTCTTTTCAGCACCGCAAAGAACCTTCTTCAAAATAGACCATATAGTTGGTTACAAAGCAAGCCTCAACAGATACAAGAAGATTGAAATGATCCTGTGTATTCTATCTGACCACCATTAACTAAATCTGGACCTCAACAACAACGGAAATAACAAAAAGCAGACACTCATATGGAAACTAAACAACTTGCTACTCAATGACAGCTGGACCAAGGAAGAAATAAAAAAAGAAATTAAAGACTTCCTAGAATTCAATGAAAATGAAGGTACTACATACCCAAATTTATGGACACATTGAAAGCAGTGCTCAGAGGAAAATTCATAGCTCTGGGTGCCTTCAAAAAGAAATTGGTAACATCACATACAAGCAACTTAATGGCCCAACTGAAAACCCTAGAAAAGAAAGAAGCAGATACACCCTAGAAAAGAAAGAGCAGATGGCTGGAAATAATCAAACTCAGGGCTGAAATCAATCAATTAGAAAAAAATAAAATTATTCAAAGAATCAATGAAACAAAAAGCTGGTTCTTTGAGAAAATCAACAAGATAGACAAACCCTTAGCCAAACTAACTAAAAAGCAGAGAGAGAGTATATCCAAATCAGCAAAATCAGAAATGAAAAGGGTGACATAACTACAGACACTGAGGCAATCCAAATAATCATTAGGTCATACTACAAAAGCCTATATGCCAAAAAATTTGAAAATCTAAAGGAAATGGACAATTTTCTTGATAGATTCCATCTACCAACATTAAGTCAAGATCAGGTAGAAAGACTGAATAGTCCTATATCTCCCATGGAAGTTGAAGCAGTCATTAAGAGTCTCCCCTCAAAAAAAAGCCCTGGGCCAGGTGGTTTCAGTGCAGACCTTCAAAGAAGAAGTACTAACACCAATACTCCTCAAACTATTCCACAAAATAGAAACAGAAGGAACATTACCAAACTCATTCTACGAAGCCACAGTCACCTTGGTACCTAAACCACACAAAGACCCAACAAAAAAGGGAACTTCAGACCTATCTCTCTTATGAACAATGATGCAAAAATATTCAATAAAATACTTTCAAACCGAATCCAAGAACACATCAAAGATATCATCCACCATGACCAAAAGGATTCATCCCAGGCATTCAAGGGTGATTCAGTATACGGAAATCCATCAATGTAATCCACCATATAAACAAACTGAAGGAGAAAAACCACATGATCATCTCCTTAGATGCCGAAAAAGCATTTGATAAAATCCAACACCCATTAATGTTTAAAGTCTTGGAGAGATCAGGGATTCAAGGAATGTACCTGAACATAGTAAAGGCAATATACAGCCAGCCTATAGCCAACATCAAACTCAATGGAGAGAAACTCAAACCAATCCCACTGAAATCAGGGACAAGACAAGGCTGCCCACTCTCTCCATACCTCTTCAACATAGTACTTGAAGTTCTAGCTAAAGCAATATGACAACTAAAGGAGATCAAGGGAATACAAATTGGAACAGAAGAGGTCAAAGTTTCACTTTTCGCAGATGATATGATAGTATACATGAGTGACCCCAAAAATTCAACCAGAGATCTCCTTCAGGTGATAAACACCTTCAGCAAAGTGGCTGGATACAAAATTAACAAAACAAACAAAAACAAAAACAACAAAAAAAAAATCAGAAGCCCTCCTGTATACCAAAGACAAACGGGCCGAGAAAGAAATTAGGGAAAGAACACCCTTCACAATAGCCACTAATAACATAAAGTATCTTGGGGTGACACTAACCAAGCAAGTGGAAGACATGTTTGAGAAAAACTTCAAGTCTCTGAAGAAAGAAATTGAAGAAGATCTCAGAAGATGGAAAGATCTCCCGTGCTCATGGATTGGTAGGATTAACATTGTGAAAATGGCCATCCTGCCAAAAGCAATCTACAGATTCAATGCAATTCCCATCAAAATACCAACTCAATTCTTTACAGACCTTGAAAAAAAAAGATTCTCAGCTTCATATGGAGAAACAAAAAACCCAGAATTTCCAAAACAATCCTGTACAACAGATCGTCTGGAGGCATCTCCATCCCTGATCTTAAGCTGTACTACAGAGCAATAATAATAAAAATGGCATAGTATTGGCATAGAAATAGAACAGTGTTTCAAGGGAACTGAATAGAAGACCCAAAATTAAACCCAAGTACCTATGTATATTTGATTTTTGACAAAGAAGCCAAAACCATTCAGTGGAAAAAAGACAGCATCTTCAACAAATGGTGCTGGTCCAACTCGATTTCTACATGCAGAAAAATGAAAATAGATCCATATTTATCACCCTGCACAAAACTGACATGAACTTGATGGTGAGCTTTTTGACACCTCCCCCCCCCAGGGAGGAGCAGCCTTGCTAGGCCACAGAGGAGGGCTTTGCAGCCAGTCCTGAAGACACCTGATAAACCAGTATCAGATGTAAGGGGAGGAGGGTCTCCCTTATCAGTGGACTTGGAAAGGGGCAGGGAGGAGATAAGGGTGGGAGGGTGGGATTGGAAGGGAAAGAGGGAGTGGGATACATCAGGGATACAAAGTTAACAAACTGTAACTAATATTAGAAGAATAAAAATTTTAAAAAATCAAATAATTAGAAACATAAGACACTAATAGGGAACAAAATCTTATCCTCAAGTATAGTTCAGTAAAATTCAGAGAATTTTTTATGAACCTAAGGAAAAGGTGAAAAAAATCTTTTGAAGTTTTTACTTAAATAAAAATAGGAATGCATTAATGCTGAAAGTCTTCTAAAGGAATGCAGTTGTTAGCAGCATGTATGTCCTTGCTAAGAATGGATGGTGTGAGTCATCATGTGTCATGGCTGATTTATTACTTTTGCAGTCAGATCACCCAACCTAAAAGTAGAAGTGGAGAAGTTCTTGTCAGTGGCAGGTATAGCTTTGTGTGGGATAGCTGGAATCCAGCAGCTTGAATTGTACAGTCGGAATCAGATACATTCTCAGTATCTGGATCTGCTCTTGGCAGAGGTTACAGATTTTGTACACTACAGCTGAGCTTGGAAATGTGCATTACAGTTTCACTTGATTGATAGTGTCCACATAAAAAGCAATCACAGCACATATTAATGACATAAAATGTTTATCTTCTGCCTCCATTGTTTAGTTTTTCCAAGTGCATGTAGAATTCTCTTGAAATCATTGTGTTTTTCTTAATAATCATATTAAATACAAGGGAAATGGAAAAAACTACAAATCATAGGATAACTTCAATATTTCAGAACTATCACAGTGTGTGTGTGTGTGTGTGTTTTACTTTGAGTTTATAGCCTTTGCCCACGGAGTAAAAGATAGTGATTAGTGGCTTTTTTTTCCCAAGAATTAAAAGAGTAATTTTAACTTAAAGCAAGTCTCACATAGTATTTCTGTTCATATTGGGAAATTAAAATTGAGCTTATGGAGATCCTCGTAAGCTTATTTATATCCAAACATTCGTTACTTTAAAGATTATATTATAAGTAATAAAGTATCTGAAAAATAATTGAAGAATAATTAGGAGCCTCACTTGTATGGAAATTTTTATGAAAACTTAGTAATTATCTTCAATATTTATTCTAAAACCAAACATATTTCCAAAACCAATAAGAAGTTTAACTTAGCATCAGTAACAAAGATAACCTCCAAATAATCTCTCTGAAATGTAACTTATTCCATGGGATTTAAGGCTCATTTGCTGATTTGTTCCCATAAATAATTGTATGCCTGACAGACAATCTTGGTAAAAAAGCTTTCTCTATGGATAAAGACGCAATTACATGGTAGGTGTTTACCTAATATGCACTAGTAGTAGATGAGAATTCCAGTACCATATGGAAACGTTACCAGATACTTTGTCAAAAACTCACAGTGTTCAAAGACACAGCCCCAGATAACTGACTATATCAAAGTCCTTAAACTAGAAATCAATATTTTATCCAGAATATAAAATGAATGCCTTGTGTCTGTGAGTAGATCATTTTCTTATTTTATGCTCCAAATTCCTGCTGTATAATGAAGTAAATTCATTCTTTTTTTTTTTTCATCTTGATTGCAATAATTTAGGAGACTGGCAGTTTTATCCATATACATTAGAAGAGAAGTCACTGATCATAGTTGATGATCAACATTCTAGATAACTAAGATATAGAACTTTTCAATTTAAAACAAAAAAAAATGGGGCAGGAGTGCATGAAACAAAACAGAATTCAAAGAAATCATTGCCAAATGTATAGCAAATTTAGCAAGAACATGAATATGTGAATAGTTATTGGATTATAAACATGTATTATCTATATCCTCGGGTCTTGACATTTTTAAGCCCAGGTTTTCATACTCTTTCACTGACTTGTAAACCTTTCAATACTGTTTTTTTATATAATTATTTTGACCAAATTTAAGTCTTTGAATGTGGAATATAATAAAAATTATTGCATAACAGGGAAGATCCTGTTGACAAAATTTATTTCTAAATGTAACCAAACTAAATTTTTAAATGGAAGTTTTCCTAACCAAAAGCCATGAGAATCAAGAAACTACGGAAAAACATTTTATTCCAAAGCAGCATGATCAACATGATAACAGGCCATTTGCCTACCAGTTATTTGTCCTGTGAAAGAATATTCACTGAACAAGTATCATTAACTGTGGACGCTCCATGGTCTCCTAATAGGACTTGGGGACCTCGGGGAAAAAGGAGTACTGAGGCAAATGTCCCCTGGTGAGGGTGGATTTAATTAAGCTTCCCTCATAAATGTTCTTCATCTAATGCATAAGCAGCGAAGTGAAGTCAAAGTTCCTGAGCTAAATACTCAACTATCTGGAAAAACTTCTAAATCATTTTCTCTGAAAAACAAGACACTCAAAATGATGACTTCCTAGGATTGTTTTGTATCATATGCTGCTAAAACCCCTTCACCTGGAGAAAAACAGGGAAAAGTGACAAAATTGGAAAACCTCCTCTTCAGGCCTTGTTCAGCATTACAAGTGGCTCTTACATCTGACTGTCCCAGTTCAAGAGAAATACATCTGTAGCTTTCATCCTGAGAGCTAAGGTATTGTTTATCAGCAGCTGGCATGGAGATTCCTGTCATGATTACAGGGCTCTCATGCTCTGAGGATTCCTTGTCTCTCCAGATTGAGCTCCTGTTTGGAAACATAGAGAAACAAAGTTTTTCATTGCATTTATCTGCTTCCTTTCAGATTTTGGCACCTTTGCAAGTAGAGGCTGACAGCTATGACAAACGGTTCAGGATCCTTGTAATACAGACAAAAGAAGCTGTGTTCTATAACAACACTGGCTTATGAAAACACCTTTTGCCTCTCTAGACACAGACACTAATGAAAGGGAAAACCCTACCCCACTATCTCACATGTTTAAAAAATTAAGAACATAGCAAAACCTTATTTGCTCACTTGTACATAACTTTAACCTGAGAAAATTAGTATGTTTCACTTAGTACCACAAATAAAAACAATATATGGACCTAAGATATTTTAAGTCATTTTTGAGGAAAACTCAACAATTTTCTGAACAAAAAAATATCTAAGAATCAATTTTTGTATTATGAACAATTTTGTATTATTACATGTGTGTTACTTAAGGTGTGTGCTAGCCCTTCTGTGTGATTCATATCTCTATAAAAAGTCTGACCCTTGGAATGTTATAGTTACATTTTTAAAATGTAGATAAATTTATTTACTACACTATTATTTGGTATGTATATGGCATTTTATGATGTGTACCACATGTGTGCATGGGTATTTGGAGGCCAGGGTAGGCCACTAGATGTCTTCCTTTCTTGATCTTTGACTATCTTTGAGGCAGTTTCTCATAGAAAACAAAGGTCTTTGTTTCATTTGCCTCTCTAGACATCAATCATCTGTGATGTTAGGGGAACACATAATTGTGACCTGCTTTTCCTGTTGGTACTGTAGATTTAGTACTGTATTTGCTACTGTATTTTGGTACTGTACTTGGTTGTTTTCACAGCAAATATTCTTAGATATGGAGCCATGTCTCCAATATCTATATTATATTTGTGAAAACAGGAACATTGGATGTGCCATTAAAATTACAATGTATAGTATTTATTGGAAGAACTTTGATATTAAAATTTATTAAAGGATTGAGATGTTGGTAATAAAATGTGATAACTTGACTAGCATTGAATGAATCTTATAATTATAAATTTTAAGAATAATAATAAAAACAATAAAAATGAATATTTGATCAATTTGGGTGCTATTCTACTTGAGGGTATCAAATAATTTGGCAACTTCCTCCAAAAAAAGATGAGTTTTTCCATTCCTCCTCTAGAAATTCCCATTACTATAATATTTTGATGAAATATAAATGTCAGTTTAGACTCTTCTTTTATAGATTTAGAGGTCATATATATATATATATTTGTGTATAAATATGCCTCTAATCTTAGCATTTTCAAATCTATTATTCAAATAAAAGGAGCTAAAAGGAGTCAGTACAGTTCTTTTGATCACAACAGTCAATTTTCAAATTTATTAACTTAATAAAACACCTACTGTACTTTTTAATATTTTACTGTACTTTTTAATATTTGATAAAATGTTAAATTGCTTATTAATTTTTACAAAGAGAAGAATGTGAAAATTAAAAATACAAAATTAATTATCTTTAAGAGGTCTTAAATTATAACACTAATAAATTACAATGGGATATATGTATTTTTTTGAATAGAACCTCACTGATTACTGAAGTTTCAAATTTTTGTAGAAAAAATACAATTAAATGTTTCCCAATCTTCTCTTATTTTATCAGTTTCTCGGTATTTCAGTGAGTGACCAACATTTTCATAAAATAACTATTTCACACTATATAAACATATTTTATAAATGCTACTTCCCTTCATCTGTAATTTCCTCTTTATCTAAATAACAACTAATTCTGACAAAGTCCTCCATAAACTTGAAAATGTTTGTATGTACATGTCATGTGAGAGCACAGATTTCTGAGTCTTTTAGAGTTATGGTCAAATGGTCAGGATCCATGTTCTTTCTAGTGTGGACTTCACCTTTTCAGTCAAGTGTGTGCCTCAACAACATTCAGAGAGCAAAGTCAAGATTTTACTCCAATGATAGTTGATACTGATTTTGGAGGAAAGATCTCAGACCATTCCATGAGATGCCTTCATTTAGATTGTAAAGGGTTCAGACTCTGTCTGACTATGATCATGTGGACCAGAGGCTCCCATTTATCCTCTTTCATGAAAACGTGACTCTTCTGCTCCCCTCTTTGATGGAAATAACAGCTTTTTAGCTTACTCTGGAGTACTTGTCTCACCTGCAGCCCTCCTGGTCCCTGCCACATTAAATATGGCCCTTGTTAAAATGTAGAAATTCTTCCCATGATTTTTCTCATTGCATCTTTAATTCTACTCATGTTATGTAGGTAGACATTAGAAATTATATTTATTGAATTTGCTTAGCAAGTAGAATTGTGACTTGGTCCCGGGTGGTTAGAGATGCTTAGAAGACCTTATAAAGAGAGCAGTCGCCTCCACTGAAGTCTTATTTCAGGAATACTTTGTGAATACAAAGCAAGCAGGTTAGACTTTGCCTTGGTAACCAGGAAGCTGTCTCGGAAACCAAGGGCTATGTCTGATGGTCCGTGAGTGCCCTCCACAGGGTGCAATGCAGACTGTTGGACAGTGTTGGCTCTGCTTAATTTTCCAGAGTGTTATGCATTGGATTATTTCTATATCAGAAACTCATAAAGGCTCGAAAAAAATTAACTCCTTTGATCTAATTGAACAAAGGTTTAATCATTTACGTGAGAAGGGAAAATGTCAATGACAGTGAAGCTTTTGCCCTATCACACTCAATTGCCTGATAGAATTTTCTGAAAAATGCTATTTTGGAACCTGAACAACAGGGAATAGATTCTTAATAGTTTTTTTTCTTTCTTTCTTTCTCAGCTGTGATTTCTGGAGGAATTTGAGTTAAGAGCACGCATGTTGGGAATTTTTCCTGTACCCCATGGCATTTGTTGGGAACTAGTGCTTAAAAAAAAAATTATCCAGCAACAGTTTTACTTTCTCAACCATTTCTTCCAAGCCATGTTTTAATTTTTTCTGGAATAGAGGTAGCTTCTTCTGACTCTTTCGAAATAGAATGCAAGTTAGAATTTTGTCATGTGCTAGCAGATAACCAAATCAACTTACACAACATTCCATTTTGAAAAACCACTTATTTCATGTGGATCAAAAGGAAAGGCTGAAAGAAAAAAAATGAAGGAATAAATATCTCTCATAAGAGCTAAGAATTATTTTGGAGCAAGTAGTTATTAGCCTCTCATTTCTTTAGAGTAAGTTTTGAAATAATGACTAGAGATCATCAAAGAACCGAGAAAACACACGGTATAGAGCCAAGCGATCATGGAGATTATTTCATTTCCCAAAGGCCAGGTGTTACACCAAAGGAACCATGCCATTCCAAATGACGGAGAGAAAGGATAGGTGCTAGCAGCTCTTGAAATGAAGAAACATTAGACATTAAACGTGCCCCCAGTAGCTTCAAGCTTCTTGACTGAACTCAGTCAGTCCTGACAGACAGCAACAAAGGAATATTGTGAGACAGAGTTATTCTCTGAGTGCCTGATGAGTGTCAACTGTGCCGTGCAAAATATAGACTCCTGGAAGGAGAGGATCGCTTGTCTTGCTTTGCTGCCATCTAATTATGCACAAGCGCACACCAAACACACACACACACACACACACACACACACACACACACACACACACATCTTTCTTTCTGTATGCTGAATTAGCTTTTCAACTTTTTTAACCATGAAAAAGACAAAGCCAGACAGCTAAAATAAATAAATAAATAAGATTACTAATTAATGAAACAACTCTGCTGCATTTACAATGAGCATGCCATCTTCCATAAAGCAAATAAGATCCTGGCTTAGGTGATTTCATGTGACTGCTGGAACCAATGTGTGTGCTACTAAGTATTTACAGAATACACGACTTTCTGAGCTCTAGCAACCTCAGCTTCTAGTTTGACCTACACACCCCGAAACGGTGAGCATCCCAGGTCAATGAAGATGAGGAAGACAAGTAGAGAGGAAGCACAGGTGACTTTTAAGAGAAAAATTAAAATTAAAAAAAAAAAGGTGTAAGGGACTCACTGTATTTCTATACACATTTCTCCATTGTCCCCACATGATACCCGTGCATGAAAGGTGTTCTGAAATATTTTGTTGTGTTCTCCAGAAAGAGACGATAATGTCGTTACTGCACAGTGTCTTCATCGCCCCGTCTTTGCAAAATATATTGGAAAGTCTCGAGCCAGTTTTCTATTACATGAAAATCAGTATGTGTTTCCTTTGTCATACTTTAAATAAGTGTGACATTTTATAATGCTAGTACTTACAAGTAATATTAGGTATCTCTCCTTCCTTTTATTCAAAACCCTTATGCAATAAGTCTGTGTAGGTTATTTTTTCTCTTTGTAATTTTTTTAAACTTTTCTTTCTTTTCTTCTTTGTAGGTCATTTCTGAAGAAAGCTTTGGGGAGTATATTAAATTTCACTTTTGTATTCTTCATTCATTTAGGTAGGAGAGTTAAGAAAAAGCCCTTAGGGCACTTACAAGGAATTGAACACTGAGACATTTACCCCAATTTTACAATAATGAGATAAAGCAAAAGAAATCCTTGTCAATTTAATAGAAAAATCATCACTAGAGAGAGTTCGGTTGCCTTTGAGCTTCACAGTGAGGCCTGTTTATTGCTTGATTAAATATTAATATGATTAGAGGTCATGCTCCTTGGTAAAATCCCATTAGTAACACAGAGTGGAATAAAAACATTCAACTTCAGCAATTTTTGAAATGCACTTAGAACTATATGAATAACAGCTAAAAAGTGAAGACTTCAGCATGTGTCAAGAATCCACAGAGCAGACTCCGCTATGATCCAGTCATGCTCAAGTCAAGGAGACATTAACTATGCAGGGAATTAAAAAGGAAGTTTTATTCTCTGGCAGTGGAGACTGTGGAAAACCATATTTCAACCCTAAGTAGATCAAATTGCAGTTAAGTAACTACATGTGTCGCGATTAACTAATCAACCATTATGCTTGTTAAGGCTAATTAGGTAGAGTTGAATTGTAGCCTATCATAAACTAGAGATTAAATATGAAGAAGGAATATTGAAATCCCTGCCACGGTATGAGGGCAGAAGAATGACCTGGCTCCTGTATGTCTCCATTTCTCTTTATGTGATTTCAAGATAATGTATCACAGGGACCTGATAGTTTTAAAACATTTTTAATAAGGACCATGCCACTCAAAATGAGTATAGTTTCAAGTAGGAAATGTGGAAAAGATTGAATAATAAATGCAGAAATAGTAAAAGGGCCACTGATTTACGGTGTCACTGATAATTTTTAATAAAACTAGAATTTTTTATTTATAAACATTAAGTTATCAGTTTAAGATGTGAAACAGGAATGAAGTTTTTCTGTTGAGCTCAAACCAAGATTGGTGTTACTTGCTGCAGCTAAGTAAATCCCGTATTCCACATAATATGCCGGCAGCTCTTTGTGAGCATTTTGCTTGAGACTCATCCTCAGGATTTCTTTATAAAGAATGCGTCCCGAAAGCTACATTCTGCTCCTCATTCGAGTCTAAGGTTGACTGTCCAGATTACTCATCGCTTGCAACCTCAGACATAGCTTAAACTCTGACACATGTTTTCTCTCCTTCATGTGGTAGAATGTTTCCTGAGTGTCCATGGCTTTCAGAACCACCAGTGGATACCAAAGTCTGTAAATGCTAAACTCATCACATAAACTGTTTTATGTCAGCACTTGAGTATTACCCATGCGCTTTTACCACCACTATACATCATCTCTCTTGAATACAATCTCTAAATGGCTGTTACATATTTCTAAGTGACTCATGAGAAGGAAAGAAAATCTGTACATATTCACTGCAAACATTTTTCAAGTTTTTTTTTTTTATCCATATTTGGTTAAATCTGTAGATACAGAGGCAACAGAACTAGAGAAATAACTGCACTTAGATTAAAATCAATGTGGAAAATGACACTGTTTTCACTTGTATTTTGAATGTAATGAATGTGGGTACAATTAAGCTATTAATAAAATAAAATTCCACTACGATTGTTCCTACCAGTGAGACCCTTGGGATTTAAATTAACAAGATAGGCCTCTGCAGTAAAACACTACCTAATTCAATTATAATTGATACTTCTTTCTAAATTGCACGGAGGAATACTGTATTTCACACGGGAAATCTGTGCCACGTGTGCATCATGTAGGGTAATTTATGTCGGGCTTTTTCACGCTCTGTTCTTTCAAAGGAGCTGACTGACAATGCTTAAGAACTCTTGCTTACGTGTGTCTGTAACACAGGCATCCACGGTGCACATTTCTGCTCAAGCCCAGCATTTATGAGTGAACTATAGGCATCCAGAGCTGATGACAACGGGGTATTTGTTACACTTGGTTTCCAGGGGAACGACACTTTACAGAAACCCCACTTACTCTGCTCCATGCAAAGCCACCTCACCATCGCCTTCAAAGAGCCCTTGTCTCCATCTGTGAGCTGAAGGTAAAGTGCTGTGAAGGCAGTTGCTAATGAGCTGACTCCCCGCCATCAGGGCAGGTCTAAATTTACTTCTGCTGTCCCCCTAGGGAACTGTCAATCTGGAATGAGTGAGAGGAGAAGAAATCATTGCCCCTTCCCAGGAGTGTGGCACTCGCGCTAACGCACTTGCTAATTTGCTACATCCAATAAAGAATGGGTAGTCAGAGGAAAGCCCATGTTAGCTAAGTGATTGCTTCCCAGCTTCCCGGGAACGGCTTCTCCCAGACTTGCCTGCCCATGTGCCTGTGACTCCATTTTGTCCTGTGCATGCTCCCTGATTGCAGATTGCATGTACTCTTTTCCCGGGACCTGTGCTGCCTTGCTCCTAGTTTTCATTTAATGGTGAAGTATTTTAACACAGACTAATGAAACCATTTAAAAAGTATGTGCTCGAGATCAGTTATTTAAGACAAGTTTTGTCCTGGCAATTCTCATTGGTCAGCCACGCAAATCATGAGAGTATTAATAACAGGTGGCCTTCATTTTTTTAACTGTATAGTGGAGCCCCAAAGATGGCACGTTCAGAATGTCTGATTGTGGTCAGCAATTTTAATTATATACATTCTGCTGAGACTGGAGTAAGTTAGTGAATGTTGATGTTTTAGCTTCATATATAGGCCTTGTTATACTTCATGGAGCCCAGATTCCAAATAACGTAAAGAGATAAACCTGTGCCTATGACTAAACTACAAACGAAGGAATACTTGCCATCACTTCAGTTTTGTTCTTGTTTACATATCTGCTATGACTCATCTACCTAATCTTATTATCTCTTCCTCAAAAGAAAACAAAAAATGGCTACATTTTTCAGTATGCAATTAGGGGAGAAAATGGTGAGGCTCATAGATCATTTAGGCTTCCAAAAATGATTTCAATCCTTAACAATACCATGGAAAGCATGTCAAAGTACAGTACACATTGGAAGATTATGAGCAATATTTAGAGACAGTATGCAGATGTATCTGTACAAGTATATACCAGCATGTAAAGGATTTAGGTTGAGAGAAATTTTGCAGCAAAACTATAAGAAAAAAAAAAAAAAAAAAAAAAAAGATGTTCTAGTTTCATTCTGTTGTCGTGAAGAAACAGTCTGACCAGATGCAACTTGGGGATCAAAGGGTTTATTTGATTTACACTTCCAGGTTACAACCTATTACTGAGGAAATCACACAGAACTCAGGTAGCAAGCCTGCTTCCCCACTCACAGCTTCATGCTTACTTTTTGCCACTATATAGTCCAGGACCACCTCCCAGGAAAGGGTGCGGCCCAAGTGAGGTGGATCCTTCCTTCAGCATCCCAGACATTCAAGATAATCTCTCACAGACTCCTCTGAAGGACACTCCAATCTTGGCAATGCTTTAATTCAAGTTCTCTCTTCCCAGGTCACCCTAGGTTATGTCAAGTTGACAATAAAATCTAACCAGCACCAAAGGTTTCTTTCTTTTCAATATAGTTGAGGGTACTCGGAATAATAGCAGAGCTATCAAAATATAGTTAGTCAGAAAGCGCCTTAAGTGATACTCTGAGTAACAAAGATAGTACTCACTTATGAGACACAGAGAAAACATACCCCCCATGGTGTCCTGTCCATCTCCTTAAAAACTTTGTTTTTTTTTCCCAAATGACAATGCTATATTGAGAAGGAAAGATTTAAAGGAAATCTTAATGAAAAGGAAAATCTTAATGAAGCATATGCACAAAGATCTTCCAACTATCACAGCCGCTGATGGCTTCCTGTAAAAGTGCTCTAGTGTGAAGTTATTTCCGAGGAGGACACTATAGGAATTCTCTGTTCTTTCTCCCATAAGAGTTAGATAAAGAATATATATCAACAAAACTATGAAGACAGAGAATTCAGAACCTGTAAGAACTGTTTCATGGCAACCCTCTCATACATCATTAAATACCAGTTTTGTTTTATTCTTTCCATGTTAATTCTGTTCTCCCTTTCTTGTTAAAAGTGATTATTTTTCCTAGCACTGTCTTATTCCTTCCCTTTAGGGATACTTTTCCCTTACCTGGTGTAAACTCCCCCCCCCTTTTTTTTTTATTTGAATCACAACATCTGGGGGATAACCTTGGAAAAAAAATTGATGTCTCTTCACTCAAATACCCAAATGGAAAGACAGCAGTATTCAAGTAAAAAATGCAAAATAATTCAAAACAAGGTGCCTCTCCATTCTTTTAAGGAGAAAACTCTCAAATATTGTCTTCATTGTTCTTCAAATAAAGGCTAAGTAGGACCAAACACATACCAAACTGTGTGTTTAATCTAAGATTTTAAATACCATATAAATTTTTGACTGTTTACCATTGAGTATATTTCCAGTCAGATGATCCCGTCATAAGACTATGTTTCCCTATGTATGATTTGCTCTATGAAATGTTATATAATTTTACTTGGGTAATTATATACCCTGCTCCAAGGGATGAATGACTAAGTAACTGTATTAAAAATAAACTCTTCCTCAAATCATTATTTTATTTTCATGCATTATCTCAGTGTTAAATAAAAGACAAGAAGCTGCATTTGTTAATCAAAACATAGTTTACCAAGAAAAAAAAAATCTCCCTATACTCTTCACTAAGAACGTGAAAAAGTAAAAGGCATAGGCTTGAGGGATATTAAAATTGAGTGAAATTTCAACTTTGCGATAAAATCTCTGGAGATCCATAAAGTCAGCATCACAGTGCTACACTTATTTGATATCAGAAGCAAAAACAGAACCATTTTCCACTTCCATTTCAACATTATTTTGACCAAATGCTACACAGCACATGAAATATATCACCACATAATAAAAGTTCCTTAGTGCCAGAATATCAACAAAGTTCAAATCAAGAGTGACCTGAATCTCCAACCATGGACCATGTATGGATATAACATAGAACCCTTGCTCAGACATAGCCCATGGTAGCTCAGTGTCCAAATGTGTTCTCTAATAAGGGGAACAGGGACTATTCCTGACATGAACTCAACATCAAGCTCTTCGACGCCCCCCCCCCCCCCCCCCCCCCCCCCGAGAGAGGAGCAGCCTTGCTAGGCCATAGAAGAGGACATTGCAGCCAGGCCTGATGAGACTTGATAAGCTAGGGTCAGAAGGGGAGGAGGTCCACCCCTATTAGTGGACTTGGATAGGGGCAGGGAGAAGATGAGGGAAGGAGGGCGGGATTGGGAGGGAAGGAGGGAGGGGGCTACAGCTGGGATACAAAGTAAATAACCTGTGAGTAATATAAAAAATAAATTAATTAAAAAAAGAGTAACTTGAAGTATACCGGCAATTTCCTCTGATTTTACATGATGATACAAATGCATATAAATTATATCTATTTATATGTTCATAGGTATGTTCACATATATCTTTCATATTCATCTTCTTATGTAAAAATGATTCATAAAAATTCAGTTAAATATGTGAATTTGATGAATCAATAAAACATTATAAATGCAGCCATCATTAGATGGCACACAGCATATTTGAACATGTTTTCTTGATCCAGTTAAGAATAATCACTCAATATTTAGATAAAATTACCTGGCCTTGTGTTACCATAGACTATTGTGATTATTAATAATCACACTGAATTTATTAATCATGTTGGAATACATATGCTCTCCAGAAGCTCACTACTGATGTCACAGAGCTGAATTAATTTCTTCTGATGGTCCAAAATTTCCTGAGAATGGTATTTCATGAAAAAACAGTTAGGAAGAAAACATTTAAGAAAAATTACCACTCTCAAATTGCACGCTGTGCTACCTCATGTCTACTTTCCCCTTGAGTAGCCAGGCCCACCAAGCTGGACTGGAAGGAGAGAAGCTTATCCAGGCATGGGTGAGTGCATGAACAATGAGCACACCAAGGAACAGCTTCTGAGAACAGATTTAGTTTATTGGAGGAAGAATAGGCAGTTATGGCCCTGGAGAGGTGGCAGAGTCTCTGGGACAAAGTTTGTACCCCTGGCCAAGGCAGGTATTTTGGAAGATTCTTCATCTGCATACTCACTGAGAAGAACCTTCTAAGGTCAAACTAGGGGGGAGCCTGATAACTATCAGGGTAATAAAATTCTTACTAGGGTTGATGATGGGAGAGCGGGCTTTATGGCAGCAGATTGGGAAGGGAGAAGGGAGGTAGCCAACTCCTGCCTTCCTCATGTATGAGGTATCTAGAACTGAAGCTCCCTCTACTGTTTCTGTGTAGTCCTAGGCCATTATTCTCCCACAATGTCATAATAAGATTTGATGATGGTACTTCATATAAAAAAAAAAAGCTATTAAAATATACATGCTGTGGTATGTCAAAATTGAAATTTTTCCTTTTTCTTTTTTAATTCATACATATTTATTTATTTATTTTATGTATTAAGTATTTCCTTTTGGAGAAGAGAGGGAGGTTTCTGGTAACTTGGGAAGTAAATAAACTTCACAAGATGCACAAGACCCGTCCCCCAGGTAATAGAAGCAGTGACCAGGCTAAGAGAAGACTGCAGTGGGGAGGTCTCAGGCGTGGTCTCCAACCTGGGAACTGCCGGCGCACTGGGGGTGGGCAGGGGGGCGCTGAGGATGCTGCTCTCCTGAAAGGTCAGCGATGCTAGGATGGGCTTTCCAGTGACACAGATGACTGAGTCCACCCCGCCTCCTAAGTATCCCCCTTCACCACCACATCTGTGGTTGATTCCCACAGACTCATCACTTTACTAAGGAGGACTTCAGAGGATTCATTTCTTCGGCATCTTCGGTACCCCACGTAGGAAAAGTGTACCTTCCTGCACTTCTCCCCGCGAAAAGCCACGCGTTGTGTCTAGAGTGACTTTGTCTTTAAAAAGTTTTGCTGGCATTGCACACAAGATGCCCTCAGTTGTAACACTCTGTATCCAGCACTTACAAAGTGTAATAGTCTTAAAGAATCACCTGTGCAATAGCTAATAGTACACAAAGACTAGGCGATGCCATATATTCATGGGTGGTAAAACATTGGTACATCTGCCTCAAATTTTACACATATTAAAATTAATAGTGTATACATCTATAAGCTATGCAACATTCATATCAAGAGTAGACTATGTACAGGGAGAAATATGTATATTTCTATAAAATCATTCTACCTAGTGACATTTTAGCACTCTTAGTTCATGCATGTATAAGCATAAGATGTTAACATACTTAATTTACCATCTGTCACATTTATTTGAACATAGTTCTGCCGTTGAGGGAGGTAAGACTGTGTGCCAATTACTTAGAGACCAAACCGAGCTTGTTTCTGTTTCATTGTATCCTATGCTTTTTATTTATTCTGATTTTTGATCCGTTGCCATTTCTGTTTTCTTTTATCTTTGCTAGTTTGATTTCTCCATATATAGCCCAAGCTGCTTTGTAACTGCAATCCTGCTGCCTCTGTCTCTCAAATGATATCTTATAGGTACGCATCACAATCTTCTGAACCCTTTATTTCTTACCCTTAATGATATCTCTGAACGCTGTGGATGGTAAATCTTGGTTCCATCATTAATGCTGCTGTTCTTCTAGGAGTCGAGAAAGGATTTTATTTTGAAGGTAGCTGGTGACTCAGTATTTAGAAGGCAGGACTTGTAAAGAATGTGAGATTACAGGATTCTTCCTGTCTGTACAGAGTTGGAGAAGGCAATTTAGCACTAGAGTGAGCAGTATTTGAGAACAATAGTGTAATGCAGGAAATTAGAGCATGGTAGTCAGTCAACTACACAGACAGGGCGGTACTGAAAGCTCACAGAAATATAGTTCGGAGAAAAGATGCTGGAGTGAAAGGCTTTGCAGGTAGTCAGTATTCAGAGAAGTCAAAGGAAGTGAGAACAGAAAAAAATTGTACCCAGGTCTCAGGTCAGCACAAGAGATTTTTTTTAATGTTTTTATTTTTATTTTTATTTTTAGTTACAATTTGTTAACTCTGTGTCCCAGCTGTATCCCACTCCCTCATTCCCTCCCCTTCCCCAACTCCCTCCCTGGTCTCCTCCCTGCCCCTTTCCAAGTCCACTGATAGGGGAGGACCTCCTCCCCTTTCATTTGACCCTGTTTTATCAGGTATCTTCAAGACTGGCTGCAAAGTCCTCCTCTATGGCCTAACAGGACTGCTCCTCCCTTGGGGTGGGGGGTGTCAAAGAGCCAGCCCTTGAGATCCTGTTAGAAATAGTCCTTGTTCCCCTTACTTTGGAAAACTACTTGGTTACTGAGCTACCACGGGCCACATCCGAGCAGAAGTTCTAGGTTATATCCATAGATGGTCCTTGGTTGAGTGTCAGTCTCAGAAAAGACCCTGTGCCCAGATATATTTGGTACTTGTAGAGCTCCTATCCTATGACAGGAGTCTACCGCAAAAGGCATCTGAAAGACTCTACCTAGCAGTGTTTCAAAGCAGACACTAAGACTCATAACCAAACCATGGCAGAGTGCAGGGAATCATCTGAAAGAAGGGGAGTTAGTATGATATGGAAAGGATAGGAGCACAAGAGCTCTTAACCAGCATCATTTTCCTTGCTGCTCTGCTGTGATCCATAGAATGTTTCAGAATGATAGTGTGTGGTTTTCAGTAATGGACATGTCTATACAAAGTAGAAATCCTTCATACTAAAACAAACAAGGCTTAGAAAGCTGATCCTCATGCTTTGATATCCAAACTCTTTTTGAATTATGAAGTTCAGGTTTCTGTCTGTTAGGCTTATACATAGAGGTCATTAAGAGTCTCTGGTAAAATAAGTAGCAAATTTAATAGGGATTCTTTTAGTTCTAATATCAGAAAAATATTCTGTGACAGGCTATGTTACTGTCTGAACTGTACACGGATCTTCTGAGCAAAGGCAGAAAGCATACTCAAGCCCTTGCTAGGATAGCAATCTCAATTCACAGGTGACAAAATATGTCTTAGTTACTATTAATTAACTTATCCTGTATGCAATTTCAAAATAGATTTGCCATAGCTGAGAATATCCCATATAAATCTAAAGTACTTTATATCTCTTTAGAGTATGAGAGATTATATGGTCACAGCTTCCAAAAGAGATTATTGCGGCCATATATTCAGTACCTTCTACCTGTCTCACACTTAGTCCTTCAATTATTTTTCTACTTGTTTTAAGAGCTTTTATTTCAGCCATCTTTATTTTTTTTCTCTTTGGCTGGTTGTACAGTATTTACTCCTAATGTTTAAATCTTTCATCTTAGTTCCCTAGTTCATTTCATTTCATTGCTTAAACGTCCCTTCTCTTCCATTAAAACAAACCAATCTTACTTCTATCCCCAAAACCTTTATGGAGTAATGCCTTCCTAGATGGAAGTAATCTTTTCTGAGTTAGTTAATTCTGTGGAGTGTTCACATTCAAATCTTGACATGTTTAACATTTCACTTCAGGGATTCCTTATTCTTTAACTCTGATGAATTTTTTATGCCATTCCTCCAACACACATCTAAGATAATTATTCTTAATATCTCAATGGTAACAGCTCCTTCTCTAAACATAAAAATACAGATTGACCCACATTTTAGACTTAATCCCCTATTCTCTTTCTTCCACAGCAGTCAGAAGTGAACCCCCTCCTTCTGGTTTAATTAGCATTTCTAAATATAACTCTTTAAATTCGCGACAATATAACTCCTTTCTGCAGCATGCTCTGCGATTCTAGGGAGAATGAGTGTGTTTAATCAAATGAAAGCCGTTTCAAGATCTAAAACATGGCTGACTTTTTTGTCTTTTCTCTAGAATATAAACCTCCTTCTCTTTTCCTTTCTTTTTGTAGCCTGTGGGCTTAATTTTCCTTAAAAGTCAAACACCCATTTTCTATGTTACCTCCATCCTGGGACCCCTATCATTAATTAGTAAAAATCGCTGTTTTCAGTCTTTCCAAATGGCCTATTTTTGTCTTTTACATTTCATGTTTCTTGCCCTGTCTTAATTAATATTCTTATCATCTCTTGATTGCTTTATGAAAGATATTCTTCCCTAAATAAGTCCCACACAGGTTCCTTTTTTTAATTTCTGGTTTGATCACATCACACATGTGATTGTTCAAAAACATAGACACTTTATATCTTCATTTGCCTTTGTTAAAGATTTATTTATTTTTATTTACTATAATGAGCGTTCTGCATGCGTATTAAGTTTTATAGGTGTGTGTCAGCTGAGGCCAAAAGGGAGCGCTGAATACCCTGAAGCTGTAGCTGGACAGTTGTGAGATACTATGGCTTCTGGGAACTGAACTCTGTGAAGGAATCAAGTGTTCTTAATTTCAGACTATCTCTGTAGACCCCATTTATCTCCTGAAATAGCTTCAACTACCGCCCCCAACCTCTCCTTAACAAAGCCTACAGATTTATATATCAACTGTCACTGCGTCTACCTGGACCATCCACAGTTCTAATTCATCCTCTGTGTAACGCTTTACAGAAGAATTGGAACATAAACTCATATTTCATGACCAAGTACAAAAACCTCTTTCTGCCATAGAGGACTGTAGTTCACTTAACCCACAAGGAATTCCTAATTCTACTTACAGAAGAAGCTTATTTTTCAAATATGGTGCTTGCTACATGCTATTTGGGCACAGACATCATATCTCCTCAAGGTTCTACTGCTTTGTATCAGAAAACATCATATTTCTATATTAGTAATTATATTTCATGCATAATAAACACAGTACATCTTAGGTTGATTTTTGACTAAATGTTGTAGTACTACCAATTAAGTAAAAGTTCTTTTCCAACACCAAAATCTGAATTTTATATGTCTATATAACATAGCATTTACTTTTACTAATTCAGTAGAAAAATCCTCATGTGCATTTTTATTTTCATGTGCATGACTCTATACTTTCACCTTCACTCCTGTCTGACTTACGCATTCATTGTATTCTGCTTCTCCGTCTCTTTTCTTATAAATGAGTCACAGAAGTACCTGCCTTCTCATTTGCACTGTGGATGTGTACATATAGCAAGTAATATGATATGGATATAAACTATGTTTACAGAAATATGACCAAGCACCACAAACAGAAGCCTGTATATGCAGCTGTGATTGTGATTATTAATTTACATTATGAGGAGCAGAAATGTTTACAGTGAATAAATAGGATTATGTTATAAATTTTTTCTGTTAAGTGTCAAATGTATTTTATTTTTTTATTTTCATTCTGTGTAATAATCTTCAAATGTATATCGTAAAGATAGGTAAAATGGGTTTGATGGAAATTCTTAGTTAAGTATTAGGCCTTTTAAAAGCGCTGATAAATTTTATAAGCTTTAATAAATTTATTTTCCTTTTTTTTTTTTTTTTTTCTGAGAATTTCATACCGCAAACCAAATTCTCCAGTGAGCCCCTGTTTCCAATCCTTGGTGGCTATTGAAGGTACTAGTGGTACGCTAAAGAGCAGCAGTGCCCTCTAGTGGCCATATTGTGTGCGGGCCCTGTAAACAGTTTTTAAATCTATCAAATATTTCTAATACTCATTTTACTTTTCTGGTGGTAATTATTTCATAGCAGAAATTGCAACAAACGTGCAATTTTCTTCACTGTATAGTCATTATAAACTTTATTAAAACGTATGCAACTGTTAATTATTTTCAGAAAAGTAATCATCAAGCTTTTTACTGAAGAAAACCCAGTCTCAGTTATGGATAAGTCCATCAGGTTTCTACCAAAAATGGCTTCTCATATTTGACAAATAATATTAGACAGTCAGCATATGTATAAACATATGAAGTAATTTTTAAATTGATATTTTTGTTTAGTTTATCCATGAAACATTGTAAGTTAGGGAGACTAAAGAATCCTTGAGAAAAAGAAGCAGCCTGGTAGTAAATCCAAATATTTACACCTATTACTTAGTTGCCTAGAATACATAAAGATATTAAAATAATAATTGCATTCTAGTGGCTTATTTACATACCAAAGAAAATAAAACTATGTGTATTTGTAGTTCAGTTCATTTAAATAAATATTTATCAATATAAATTAGTTTCCTGGCTGATGAAGATGCATTACAGTGCGTGACTCCCATGAAACCCTGTAGGAATTATTTTGTTAGAATAATATCCCATTATTTCATTGCCTTGGATACTGGTCAAATATCCAAACTTAGCAACAACAATGCAGAGAAAGAAACATTTGAGCTGTGTTTTGGAGCATTTTGTTCTTCAAGAGCACAGCCTTGCTTAATACACAGCAGCTTTATTTTAGAATATTTATCCACTTATGTGATATTTTAAAGTGCTTCCTGCTGTTTGCAACATGTGCATAGGTAATGTATTTAATAGATATGATTTAAAACAATAATGTAATGATACCGTAATATTCAATTTCCAAGGCATGCCTTCAGACTACAAAACTTGCTACAGGTTGTCTTGGTGAAAGTGTTCAGCCACTCTGGGTATCTCCTTCAGAGTCTGATTATAACCTTCCCAAATTTGCTCTGACTCTGATATCAGGATGCATATCTGCAAAGTCTTGCTGCTCTTTCACAAGAAAAACAGAGGGAAAATGGTGATTTCTTCTACAGCCTCCTTTCCTTTAATGCCCTCTTCATTCCTCTAGCAGGATCATCAGTTGTGGATGTAAACATGTATTTTGTTTTGCTCCCAGGTGTAAGATATGGGACTGATTCAGATTGTCCACAGCAGCAGACTATTGGCCTGAGAGGGGCTCTTTGCCAGCTACAGACAGTTTAAGTCTGAGAACTCTGGAGAGAGACTAAAGGCCAGGGCCCGGAGGGAGAAGAGAGCTCAGAGAGAGAAGGCTGCTGCTGCTTCCCCAGTGCTGCTCCTGGCTGCTGTTGATGCAGGTGGAGGAGAAGAAGTTGGAGATACCCTGAAATAAAGATTAGACTTCCCTCACAGAACCTGGTGACCCTAACCAGCAGGAAGTAGCTAATAGGCTGCACCTCCTTTCCCACTAGCCCCTCTCTCTCCTATCTAGTGTTGGGGTGTTAGAAGGGATTGGGGTGGAGCAGCGAGAAAGAGGTTTAAGAAACCAAAAGAAAACAGTATAAAAAGTAACACAGCCTCCTATCCTTTAATACTACCTCCTTCCTCTAGCAAGGTCATCAGTTCCTAAGCGTCCATCCCCACTCAGAGCCCTTCTCTGGTCCCTCAGAGTGTATCTTTACTAAAATCAATGTTAGACTCACTTGAATACAAAAATCTCCTATGGTGAAGCACTAGCTGCCAGGAATTTAGAGTTGTGTCCAAATTTAGAGTCTTTAAAAGGATAATTAATTTGAAATGAAGCTGTTGACATGTGTCTTTATCTTATCTGATTGATGTTTTAATAAAATAAAGATAATAGAAGATGCATAAGAATATTCACACGCACGCGCATGCGCGTGCACACACACACACACACACACACACACCTGTGAAAAGACAAGAAGAAAGTGGTGACTGCAAGGCACTGAGGGTAATGGCATGACAAACCAACCTTGCTGGCACCTGCCTCTGAATAGTGAAAAAACAAACATCTAAAGCTTACGCTACTTCACTCCTGCAGCCTTAGAATGTTAGTCAACTGCTCTCATTTCTCTTCAACCCCACTGCACCTTTGCAAACTTCAGTCTATTTCAGCTCCCTGAATTACCCAATTTGAAGGTGCTGCACATTTCTGAATTGTGCATACCTTTCTGTTTATAAATCTTGACTTTAGAGTTTGTGGAAATGATGGTGCATTTGGTTTCCTGGGGCTGCTGTAATGAAATGCTAGAAACTAGATGATTTATACCTTCAACATCTCATATTCCTGGTGGCAAAAACTATGAAGCACAGATTTCAGTAAACGACATTCCCCTGAGATTTCTTGGCAAAACATTTTGTTGCTTCTCCAACTTTCAATGCCTGCAGACCTGCTGGGAGATAGCTCCCTGCTATCTAGTCTTTCTCAAATCAGAGTCTTCTAGACATGACCTCTCCCCTTCCCATTTGATAAAAATGCTTGCCACTTGGTTGAAAATTCATCAAATTATCTTAGGATGGTCTTATTTAAAGATGCTTATTTTATTAAAGTACGTTTGAAAGCTCCACGTAGAAATAGCTTTTGAAGCTTCACAACTTTCGACAAGTAAAAAAAAAAAAAAAAATCTTGAAAAAACAATTTTTTCCCCTGATATTGTTAGAACAATAAAAAATCTAACAGTAATTATCATTATTATCAAGTATGAGATACCATAGACTTACTACAGAAATGGAGAGAAGCATTAAGTGTCCTGTGATCTATTATTAACACACATAAAACAACTGGCACACTTCAGCCCTATACAGATATTAATCTATTGATTCAGATGCATCTGTGCATATTTAGTACATTTCAAGGATCTGGCAAACCAAGGAAAGCAGGACATTTGTTTGATTTGTTCACACAGTGCTTTTTAGTATTATTATTAATACTGTTCTGTTAATGGTATTAATACTATTAATACTGTCCAAAAGGAACAAAAACAAATTTTTGAATTATGAAACAGTATGATGAAATATAAAGCAATTCAATCCCACCCTCTCTCCCTTTTCTCCCCCTATGGCCCTCACCTAGTCCACTGACAGAGGAGCACCTCTTCCCCTTCTATCTGCCCCTAGCCTGTCAGGTTTCATCACGGCTAGCTGCATCATCTTTCTCTGTGGCCTGGCAAGGCTGCTCCCCCGAGGGAGAGGTGATCAAAGAGCCAGCACTGAGTTCATGTCAGAGACAGCCCCTGTTCCCCTTACTAAGAAATTGAAGGAGAGGCTGAAACTCATGGCCAAACTTTGGGCAGAATGCATAGAATTTTTATGAAAGAATGGGAAGATAGAAAGACCTGGAAGGAACAGAAGCTCTAAAAGGAGACCATCAGAGTGAAAAAACAAAACAAAACTGGACCCTGGGGTCTCTGCAAAGACCAGGGACCATGAATGGAGAGAACCTAAAAGCCCTTCTCAGACGTAGCCCATAGACTCAGTCTCCAAGTGGGTTCCATAAAATTTATTTATCATATAAAAACAAAACTTTTTTCTGCAAGGTTTTTAATTTATGCATGGACTTCGTATTCAAATTCTCTACTAATTCTAGTTGATTCATAATTAATTTTATCTTTAATCATTCTCTTCCTATAGTATTGGAAATGTATGAATGGACAGATATAAACATACATGTGTCATATGTGGCCGATAGATGGCTTGGTCTTCATAAGAGGCCCCTGGCAAGTGAGAGGGGGAGAAGGGAGGTACTGTTTCTTACATGGACTCTATTGCATGCTTTGGATCACTTTCTCCTCGAAGGGCTGCCTTGCCTGACCTTGGGGGATGAAGATATGCTCAGTCTGGATGTGATTTTCCTTTCTGGGGAGAAAGGAAGTGGAGGAAGAGAAAAGGAGGGGAAGGGGGGATATTGAGACAATAGAGAGAAGGGACACCCTTGGGATATAAAGTAAATAAACTGAAATTAAAAAGCAAAAAAAAACAAAAACAACAACAACAAAAAACAAACAAACTGTACCTGATCAGTTAGAGAAATGTAGCCTTGGGTAGTTTTCACTTGCTATTATGTTTTCACTTACTATTATTCTTTACCAAGAATGTACAGTCAAAAAAGAGGTCTATAGTTTTCAGTCCGAATTGGGCATCAGTCAGTTTTAAAATCTGATTGTATAACTTTTAATTTTTAATTGTGCATCAATTAACAGGTAACACAATATGTGGAGCTATATTGTCCATGATTTAAAAATATAGGCTATAGGCTTCTGTTTTAGTTACTTTTCTATTTCTGTAAAGAAAAGAAAAAGAAAAACATGACAAGCTAAATTATAGAAAAACTATTAAATGCCGATTTACAGTTTCAGAGGGTGAAGTTAGGAGCATCATTGCAGAAAGCATGCTGCCAGCCAGGCAGGCAGGCATACCACTAGAGCACTCTCTGAGAGCTTGCACCCTGCAAGAAGAACCACAGGAAGGGAGGGAGCTAACACAGAATGAGACAAACTGGGCATTTGAAATGCCAAAGCCCATCCCCAGTGGCACACTTCTCTCAACAAGACCATGCCTCCTAATCCTTCAAAAAACAGTTCCAGCAAATGAGGATCCAGCATTTATTTTTATAGACCTATGGGAACAGTTCTTATTCAAACTGCACTTCTTACCTTTTTTTTTTTTTTTCCTTGTCTTTCTTTGCATCGGTATGCAAAGCTCAGTTCATTTAAATTGCCAAATAGAGTGAAGAGAATGATTTTCTGAACAAGGAAATACTTAATTTACATACGATTGATTGACATTTTAACATTTCAGTCTGGCAGACAGACAATTATTTCGGAGAGAAATACATTTGAGAGACATTCCATGGGAATTCATAGGCCAACTTCACCTGGGAAAGAAAGTAGCCTAAACACTGATTTCCACTTCTCTTTCCTCTCCTGGAAATCCAATCATTTAATACCAACCCCTGCTCTGTGGGAGAGACCACTGAATGTGATATTCCCTTTCTCTCTGCCCCCAATTCCATTTCTTCCACCAGCACATCATATTATAACAGCTTCCAAAACTAGCAGGCATTTCCTAGTAAGCTGCCAGTCAAGCTTTATGCCAGGGAACCGACCATATTGCTGGATTAAAATTCCCTGACATAAAAGGATGGAAAAGATATTCTAGGAAAGACAGAAAAAGCTATTCTAAGATAATGGACCTAAGAAGCAAACCAGTGTAACCTTGGTGGTTCTAGAGATTATAACTTTCTTATCTTTGTCTTAATACTAAAAGAAAAAAAAAAAGAGATTTTTAGCGTTATGATTTGGCAGGTTAATACTTGGAGGTTTGGGGCCATGAAATCTGACTCTTTTCTTGAAAGCCAACACCCAGTGGCTCCTTGCGGCCTCTTACTAATTATTTCTCCTCTATGGATATTCTAAATGAAAACATTTGTCTAAAGATTTAAAGGTAACATGTGTATTCCTTCTCCCAATGTTCAAATAGTAAGTGGAAATATTGTAAGACTGTAATAAAACAATGATTCTCAGAAAAACTGTACATTTACACAGGGATTGTGACAGTGTGTACCTCGCTTGCGCAGGTTCAAGACAACAAAACCTCAGCATGGAAGGAGGGAGTACGCGTAAGTCTCACCTCTACTTAAGAAGATACTGGCCTATGTCCCTGTTAAGAGAGGAGGAGTTCTTTTTTTAAGGACGTGGCTTCTGGCAGTTTGAACACAGTCCAGAGGAAGACTACACCCCTGAGAGCACATGGAGAGCATAAATTGAACTATATGGGTTTCTGAAATGAGGGTACAAGATTGGATGCAGAGGTAAGGGGGCATCTGGGTAAAGTTAGACAAACTGAGGGTGAATATGATCCCTATCCTATGGCTGTTCATACATGACTGAGTCTTGACACTAAAAATGGCATAACTTACCCAGATGATTGTAAATAAAAGTCCTTGTATTTATACAAGGTATGCATGTATAAAATTTTCAATGACTTAACAACTATACATATATATGTATGTATGTATGTATGTGTGTGTGTGTTATATGATTTATATATTTGTAGTCTTGAAACTCTCCTCCTTACCAGGAGAATTTGGCTCTAGCACTAAGCTCAGTCTGACACCTGATGATTCTAGAAATGACCACACAGAACAAAGAAAACATTACCAAAAAAAAAAAAAAAAATCACAGCATTCTGTCTCAGGAGGCAGCTAATATTTGGTTTCTATTTGACTCATACGTATTGACTACACAGATTCAGACATTTCTCTTACATTCATATTCATCGAGATGTCTGCTGAAGACTGACAAAATATTGAATACTCTTTAAGTATTTCAGCAGGAGGATGCACTCTGCTGTTTTGTGGAGAAAAATCTTTTTTTCGTATTTAGTAAGACTTGCTAGCTAGGAAGATGCCATATGGCGCTGAAGTCATTAAATTCTTCCCAACTGGACATGAGAGTTAACTTCATGCTGGATTCCTTATTTGCAAAGAAATATGTCTGTTTAAGAAATTATCCACAGACATGTGTAAACACGGGGACCTTTATATATAATCTACAGGGTGATTGATGCCATCTTCAGTGTCAAGAATAAATATGTGTGGGCAGCCATGGGATAAGGATTCATTGAAAGCTAAAGGTGTGAAGACATGAATCACACGGTATGCCTGTATTTTTTTTCTTTATTTATTTAGTATGTGAAATTGGCATGGCAAGAGCATAGAACGTATCACTTTCTGGGGAAATGAATATATGACATGTTTTGTAATATAAAGATTCCTATATTCTGATAAAAAAAGCCACCTGTATTTTTCTTTCTCCTCACTGTGTCAGCAAATAAATATAAATTCCAGTTAGAAAAACTGTGACTTCAGATATCTATAAAACTTAAAAATTTTCCAAAAATTTCTCCTAAACGAAGACTACACAATAAATCATTTGCTTCTCCACTTAATAGACCTGATGTGGTTTGCATGCTCTTCACTAGTAACTGAAAAATAAATTTTCTTTATTTCTTTTCATGTGCATACATTTAAATAATTTTTGTTCATTTATTTCTAGGGCTTAATTAATTGCATCCTCTTATTCCTACCTCAAGTTTTACGTAAAATATAGCATAGGCACTCAAAATATTTTATTTAATTGTTCATGAATCTAATAATGCTAAACCTTATCATTTGTTTCAATTCAAGCTTGCTTCTGTGCAATTTTAGATCTTGAGCAAATAGTTCATTCTCTGAGGTCTCAGTCCCTAATCAACAAAAATAAATGTTTTGATAAAAAATATTACTGCACTGTTCAACATTATAGTACTCAATTTAAAATGTAAAGGTGTAGTTTTCTAAATTCACACTAAGTCCCTTAATAGGAATTTGGTCTTTGGACAAAGTATTAAAGATTAAAAGACAAATATTTCTCCTTCAGTACTGCAGTGGGAATATGTATCATTATCATGAGCACATAAAATCAAAGGTCCAGTGATCATTTTAGCTGGGAGTCACATCTGTACCAGTTAGCACCATGCTGAAGGCTAATTGGTGTGGAAAAGCAACATTTGAGCATAACCACAAAGTGTAAATGATATATAATGGCCAGTGAGGCAAGCCTCATGTATAGTTGTTCCCACTGTTTAGCTGTAGTTATTAGTGGATGCCTACCTCCCTGCCTCCAGCAACATCGAAGTCTCCAGAGTTCCTAAACCTATTTAGCTTCCACTCATAGCTTGCCTTCCTGCCTGCAGCTCTATTAATACATCCCAGAAGAATTTGTTCCCATCAATTACTGTAGAAGTGGTAGTCACAGTTCCGTGACACATCAGTGCTACTACAACAAGAAGAGAAAGAGAGAGAGAGAGAGAGAGAGAGAGAGAGAGAGAGAGAGAGCGTAAACTTGGCTCATGGTTCATGCAATTAATACATTGTCAATACACAGTACAATAATGCACTTATGATGTTTATGGATACTGTTTGCAATAGTGGTTTTGTAATGATGATTTTTCAGAGTGACTAAATAGTTAGAGTGAAATAACAGCAGTTGAGAACTAGATTATTTCAAGCTATAATTATGACTCTCTTGAGACATAGAAAGTTAATTTTCCTCTCAGAATCACCTTGCTAAATATTTATTCTATGGCTAGAAGTTGTTTGTGAATAAGAAAATTTCAACAGTTAAGTGATAAAGCAGTAACACTTTTCAAAGACTTAAAATGATATATAAGAATACTATTATGATAATTACTTATGACTGCTATAGAGTTATACAATCTAAAAATAGATAAACCCCAGAAAATCACACAACCATTACATTCTACTAATGGAGAAACTGAAATGCCTTACCTGGAGACTTTGATGAGATCCTCATAGTCAGGTGGTTTATTTTTTACTAGGTCCATTCACAGTTATGGCAAAAATAGAAAATTGTATGTTCTCAATATTTCAATTATCAAAAGATCTCTTGTTTCATCCCCTGCATTCTCAATGAAGACAGTAATCACATTTTATTTAATATGTTGCTATGCTTATCCTTTACCAAGAAACCTTTGGTACTTTCACCTCATTATACTCTATTTTTCCATTGCCAACTTCTATGTTTTTAAATGATGGAATTTAGCTTACGTTCATTTTGTATCAGTGTAGTATGTTATACCTTATAGTAAGTTTCAAAATTATTATTTTTTATTTATTGTTATTATATGTGATTTATTGATCAATGTTTGTCTCCTCCATCCCAATGTGTTGTATACCTAGTGAGACAGCAGATTTCTTCACACACCTACTTTGAATATATGAACACCAGCAAGTAAAGTGCTAATACACAATAAGATTCAAACAAATAAATGCTGAGTAAAAAAAAAAATAGCAAGAGAGGATAATGATATCAAAGGCTCCCTAAGGAATCAGGAGGGATATAATTTAATGCAAATATGTGGAACGAAGTTTTTTTTTTTTACCAATAAACCAAGAATATGCATAAGAAAAATGAAGTATAATTATGGAGAAAGATAATATCTTTCTATTTTAATGGAAGAATTAGCTAATTTTTTGTTTTAGTTTAAGTGAAGAAGGTGGGCGAGAATGTAAGATAAAAGTGGAAATTCATATTTCACATACCACATTCTATGAAGAACCTGAAATATTAAAATAGCCACAGATGGATCAAGAAATAAAGTTCAACAGGTATCAATTCCATTCCAAGAACCACTGAGAAAATGACAGATGATGAATATAGCAGGGTAGTAGTTCAAAGACTTCTTCTGTATTTTCCTCTCTGAGTGCAACCATCCCCAGTGTTAGTAAAAAAAAAAAAAAAAAAGACAGCCTTACTGGCTCTATAAAATATCAGGGCTCTGATTTTCTCACTAGTAGAAATCAAAGGGTGTAGAATGCTAATGAAAATGGAGGAGTTGGCCTTGACCCTGAAGGTCATGCTGCTGCCTGAGGAAATCTGCAAGGGGCTTTAAGACTAGAAAGGCAGGAGTTAGTAATGAAAGAGCTACACATTAAATTTAGAATAAGAAAGGAAAAATCTCTAGACAAAAAGGAAAAGGCCAAAGTGGGACCATTTCAGGAGGTGAGTAAAACTGAATTGAATGCTGATAATTATGAAGATTGTGGTAATAGAATATTCAATAAGCATCACTTAAGTATATTGAGTTAACCAAACAGATATTCAGTACCAGGAAAAGATTAATGTGCCTGCTATCCTCATGTGACAGACACCACTGTTTTTGGAGAAATTATTGAGTTACCATGGAAAGAAATATCATGAAGCATGAACTTCACAGAGAAAACATCTTTACGAAATTTTATGGAAGTGCCTCTTCCAAAGGTCCTGTGTTCAATTCCGAGCAACAACATGGTGGCTCACAACCATCTACAATGAAATCTGGTGACCTCCTCTGGCAAGAACACTGTATACATAATAAATAAATTTTGGAAAAAAAAAAAGTATAAATGAGCCAAGCACAGTGATCACTAATAGAGACCTTACCTAGGGTATGAGGCCCATGTTCAAACTTTTTAAATTAATTTATTTTTTATTAATTACAATTGATTTACTTTGTATCCCAGCTGTGGCCTCCTCCCTAATCCCCCTCCAATCCCACCCTTCCTCCCTCTTCTCCTCCCATGCCCCTCCCCAACCAGGTTCAAACTTAAGAAAATATAAAACAAACACATGAGAAACCAGAGGCCAGAAGAAAACGGAAATGGAATCAATGCCTTCATTGAAAATAGAAAATAACTAGTCACAGTATGTAAAGGAAATTGTCCTCTTGCCAGACAATTGGATTTCAGTTAAAAGGATTTTATTTGTTTTATATGAGAGTGTGCAAAACATTGTAATGTCTTGGTTTATGTTGAATTTTTTTCTGCATTTACATTTAAAATTGAATATGTTTATACGGATCGGAATAGCATTTTAGCAGAGAATAAGAAAAATGAAACAGGTATTTATACTCAACTCCAGGAACCAGCAGATAAGTGAGGAACCATGTGGCTGTGCATATATAATCCACACAAATAATATCACTTAGTGAAGAATAATATGGAATTCCTTAAATGGGGGTATCCATTAAAAGCCGAGGCAGTAGTGAGGCAGTAGTGGTGCACGCCTCGAATTCCAACACTCTGGAAGCAGATCTTTTAGTTAGAGGCCACTATAGTCTACAGAGCGAGTTTCAGGACAGCCCGGGCTACACAGAGAAACCATGCAGAATAGCTAAAATAATCCTGTTCAATAAAAGAACTTCTGGAAGTATCACCATCTCTGATTTCAAACTATACTTCAGAACAAGAGTGATTAAAAAACAAATTCCTTGGCATAAAAACAGACAGATTGATCAAGAGAATCAAGTAGAAAAAGCCGAAGTAAACACTCACCTCAATGGTCAAATGATCTTTTGATAAACAAGCCAGAAATATGCAATGGAAAAAAGAAAGCAAGTTCAACAAATGGTACTGGTCTAACTTAATGTCAACATGGAGAAGAATGTACATAGATCCATATCTATCACTCTGCACAAAACTCAAGTCTGAGTGGATCATAGACTGAGACATAAAACCAGAAACACTGACAGAGAAAGTGGGAAAAGTCTTAGAAAGTCGTGAACACAGTGGCACAGGCAACAACTTGCTAAACAGAACACCAACAGCTCAGACAGTAAGATCAATAATAGATGGGACCGTATGAAACTGAAAAGCTTCTGTAAGGCAAAGGATACAATCCAGAAGATAAAACGGCAGCCTACAAAATGGGAGATCTTCACCGACCCTACATCTGACAAAAGGTTAATATCTAAAATATAAAAACAAAAGAAATTAAACACCAAAAAAACAAATAACCAATTTAAAAATGTTGTACAGAACTAAACAGGAATTCTCAGCTGTGGAGTCTCTAATTGCTGAGTAGCACTTAAAGAAACATTCAAAATGCTTAACTGTTAGGGAAATGCAAATCATAAGGACTCTGAGATTCCATCTTAACACCTGACAAAAGGGCCGTATTCAAACTTGTACAGCCATCTTGGAAATCATTATGGCTATTTCTCAGATAATTGGAAATACATCTACTTCAAGGCCCAGCTATACTACTCCGGGGAATATAACCAAAAGACACTCCACCATACCACAAGAACACTTGCTCATCTATGCTTATAGCAGCTTTATTCATAATAGCCAGAAACTGGAAACAACCTAGATGCCTCTGAACCAAAGAACGGTTACAGAAAAATGTGGTACATTTACGCAATGCAGCTCAGCTACTAAAAACATTGACATCATGACATTTGCAAGAAAAATGAAAGAAACTAGAACAACAACAACTAAATAATTCTTGTGAAAGTAACTTTTATTCATCTGATGTAATTGTTACCTCAAAGACTTACTGCCTCTGTCTGCTAACCCAAGCCTAGTCCTGGATATTTCTAGACTCTGTACAATATAATCTAGGCCTAGAATTTTTTCAGCCTCTGAATATTCCACCCTTTTTAGTCATCAAAGAAGCTTTAACAGCAATTGATGGAAAAGAAGGGAGGAAGGATTGTAGGGCACAGAGGATAAAAGTACAACACACACCCACAAAAGACAAACAAACAAACAAAAACACAAAATCAACAAACCTGAGCTCATAGGGGCTGACAGATACAGAACTGTCAACCAGAGAGCCTGCGTGGCACTGACTTAGGCTCTCTGCACATATATTTCAGTTGTGTAGTTTAGTGCTCTTGTGGTATACCCAACAGGGGGAACAAGGGCTGTCTATAACTCTGTTGCTTACCTTTGGGACCCTTTTCCTCCTACTTGCCTTGTCTTTTTTATTTATTATTTATTATAACTTATTCAATTTGTATCACACCTTGCCTTGTCTTAAAAGAAGAGGCGTTGCCTCGTCTTACTGCAACTTGATATGCCATGGCTGGTTGCTATCCATTGGAATGTGAAGAGAAATGGAGGAGAAGTGGATATAGCACAGGAAGAACAGAGATGAGGGGGGGAAACTGGGAGAAGCAGAGTAAGGAAAACTGCATTTTGAACGTAAAATAAAGAAATTTTTAAAAAGCATAATAGGTTATACTCTGTGTCAATATGACATTCTTTGCCTGATAACATCAAGACAAAAATAAAAGAGTTCTAGCCACTTTAATGAGATCAAAGAAAGAGAAAATAAACAATATTCAGTGAATTGTGTGACGAGACCATCTATTTATCAAATATGCTGAAAGCAAGATATATCAAGAACAAGTATGGCAACGTCATTTATGACTATATGAAAAGGGAATTTTTAAAAAATACTATTTTACCAGAAACAAAAATCTTAAGATTATATGATGAGTACTATTTATATAAAGTCTATACTAAATCCTATATAACTCTATAAATTGAACCATTCAGTATGAAATGTCTATTCTTAGTCTATTATATTTATAAGTAAAATAATTTAATTTTAATGTCTATTAATTAACACACAAACAAAACATAGTTCTTAAATACTAAATAAAACAACAAAGAAAATGTATACTGTAATATCTGCTAATAAATAACAGGAGGTAGGAGTATACTGAAAGACATGGATAATTATCATCAGAACACAACACAGAAACACATCCACGCACCAACAATAACCTTATTTATAACAAAATCAAAATGGTCTTGGTCAATTGGAAATAAAACTGGAAAGTTCTATAAATTGATCTGCATATCACGATATACACATATACACATATATGTATATATACACTCATTTTATATGTATGTTTGTATGTGAGTACCATACAAACTCAAATACTTAATGAAGGAAGGATAATGTGAATAAATTAATTAATAATTAATTAAACACACCTTTACACCTTTCTGAATGAGAATAAGGGGTTTAGGACAGAATCTGGCTTGTAGCCTTTTTCCTCATTTTAATGGGGACACATGAAAAAGAAATAATAATCAAATCACACTGAAATTATGGTTCTGAACAAATGCTTGCCAAGGGCTTTGATTAAACTTTTCATGTTAAATTTACAGAAGAAAAGAATCCTAATGCAAGAGATAAATAGCATTTGTGAAGTAGTATTTTAAATTCCAGCCTTGACTTTGCTCTGATCCTCTGAGATTTGTTAAATTTTGCTCTGAGATTCTTTTTTTAAATATGCCACAACTTATGCTTTACTTCCTACATGACAAGAACTCGGATTTGGTAATACATCAAATTCATTTCCAGATTAGATAAATATGCAGTGGTAAAATAACAATGGGAAAACAAACAAAATAAGAATAAATTAATTTAAAAGGCAGGAAGTCATTTGGACAAATTGCCAAGAAAAATTATGAGAAAGGGAGGTCAAAGAGTCATAACATATGGTTTACATAACATTTAAAACTAAGCATTATCACACACTATGGACACTTGATTTTTTACTAAGATGCTAAAACCATACAATAGAAAAAAGACAGCATCTTCAACAAATGGTGCTGGTCTAACTGAATGTCTACATGTAGAAAAATGCAAATAGATCCATACTTATCACCCTGCACAAAATTAAAATCCAAGTGGACCAAATACTTCAATATAAAAACAGACACACTAAACTGGTTAGAAGAAAAATTGGGAGAGAACCTTGAACTCATTGGCACAGGAGACAACTTCCTGAATAGAACACCAACAACACAGGCTCTAAGATCAACAATCAATAAGTGGGTCCTCATGAAACTGAAAACTTCTGTAAAGCAAAGGAAACTGTAGTCAGAACAAAACAGCAGCCTGCAGATTGGGAAAGGCTCTTCACCAACCCTATCTCTGACTGAGGGTGAATATCCAGAATATATAAAGAACATAAGAAGTTAAACAGCAGGGGTTCTAGGTTATATCCATGCATGGTCCTTGGTTGGAGTATCAGTCTCAGAAAAGACCCCTGTGCCCAGATATATTTGGTCCTTGTGGAACTACTATTCTCACCAGCTCTTACTAACTCTCCATTCTTTCATATGATTCCCTGCACTCTGCTCAAGGTTTGGTTATGTGTCTCAGCATCTGCTTTGATACTCTGCTAGGTAGAGTCTTTCAGAGGTCCTCTATGGTAAGCTCCTGTCCTGTTTCTTGTTTTCTCCTATTTCCAATGTCCATCCCATTTGTCTTTCTAAGTAAGGATTGATCATCTTACCCAGGGTCCTCCTTCTTGCTTAGCTTCTTTAGTGTACAGATTATAGTATGTTTACCCTATCTTGTAGATCTAGTATCTACTTATAAGTGAATATATACAATGTGTTTTTCTGTTTCAGGGATACCTAACTCAGAAGGATCTTTTCTAGATCCTACCATTTGCCTGCAAATTTCATATACCTAGAACACCTGCTCAGATGTAAACCATGGCAGCTCAGTATCCAAGAGGGTTCCCTAGTAAGGGGAACAGGGACTATCACTGACATGAACTCAGTGGCTGGCTCTTTTACCTCCTTCTCAACCCCTCCCTCAAGGAGGAGCAGTCTTGCTAGGCCACAGAGAAGGACATTGCAGCCAGTCCTCCTGATGAGACCTGATAAGCTAGGGTCAAATAGAAGGGGAGGAGGACCTCCTTATCAGTGGCCTTAGACAGAGGCAGGGAGGAGACAAGGGAGGAAGGGTGGGATTGGAAAGGAATGAGGGAGAGAGCTACAGCTGAGATAAAAAGTAAATAAACTTTAATTAATAAAAAAATAAAAATAATTTTAAAGAAAGATCCAGCTATACCACTCCTAGGCATATATCCAAAAGATGCTCAAGCACACAACAAGGACATTTGCTCAACCATGTTCATAGCAGCTTTGTTTGTAATAGCCAGAACCTGGAAACAACCCAGATGTCCCTCAGTTGAGGAATGGATACAGAAATTGTAGTACTTTTACACAATGAAATACTATTCAGCAATTAAAAATAAGGAAATAATGAACTTTGCAGGCAAATGGTGGGATCTAGAAAAGATCATCGTCCGTGAGGTATCAGAGAAGCAGAAAGACACACATGGTGTGTAATCACTTTTAAGAGGATATTAGTCATATAATATATGATAATCATACTAAAATCTGTACACCTGAGGAAGCTAATCAAGAAGGGGGACACAGGGTAAGATGCTCAATCTTCATTCAGAAAGGCAAAAGGGATGGATGGACATCAGAAGAGGGGGGAAAACAGGGAACAGGACAGGAGCCTATCACAGAGGGCCTCTGAAAGACTCTACAAAGCAGGGTATCAAAACATATGCTGAGATTCATAGCCAAACTTTGGGCAGAGTGCAGGGAATCTTTTGATAGAAGGAGGAGATAGAAAGACTTGGAGGGGATTGAAGCTCAACAAGGAGAACAACAGGGCCAAAATATCTGGGTACAGGGGTCTTTTGTGGGACTGATACTCCAAACAAGGACATGAATGGAGATTACATAGAACCCCTTCACAGAAGTAACCCATGGCATCTCAGTGTCCAAGAGGGTTCCCCAGTAATAGGAACAGGGACTCTCTCATGGGCTGGCCCTTTGATCACAAGGACTCTCTCTCTGACATGTACTCATGGGCTGGTCCTTTGATCACCTCCAGCTGAGGGGGGAGCAGCCTTACCAGGCCATACAGGAAGACAATGCAGACAGTCCTGATGAGGTCTGACTAGGGTCAGATAGAAGGGGAGGAGGACCTTCCCTATTATTTGACTGAGGGAGAGGCATAGGAGAAGAAGAAGGAGGTATGGTGGAATTTGGAGAGGATGGAAGATGGGGCTACAGCTGGGATACAATGTGAATAAACTATAATTAATAAAAATAAAATTCAAATTTTAAAAAAACCTAAAGTTTATTTAACAAAATTAGTTGATGTACCACTTAAATATGTATACTTTGGTTTTCCTAAGGCTTGGTTACCTGAAGAGATATGGAAGGATAATGATCAAGGCTTCATGGGTACTGAACATATTTTCTCTTTTGAGCTCATTTCATGGGTGTTCTTCATTGGTGAAAAGAGTAAAAAGGTAACAAATAATTTGTGTGGTTTTTTTTAATAAATGCAAGCAGTTCAACTTGAAAAAAATGTTTAAACAAGTGAGATGGCTATCAACTATCATAAAAATTATTCAAGGAAAAAAAACTAAAATGAGATGCAGGGTTTTGTTTTCCTATTTTGACTATCTTTATGTACTGTGAATAATATATGCACCGATATATGTAAAGAGCACAAATAACTAAAGAACACTTGTGTTTTCTACTTTCTAATAAATCTATGTGTTTCCTCACAAATAGTGTGTGTAATAAACAAGTCCACAAAGGGAAATTCTATGGAGATAACAGACATGCTCTAGGTTTTAAAATTATCTTGTGAGGACTGTTAAAACAAAACCCATTGTGTTCGACCAAATGGGTTAACTCACAAGAATTTGCTTAAGAATGTGAATTTAATTATTATGTTTTAGAAACAGCCTCAGATCTAGGAAATATATCTGCTTTTTTATGGAAAAGAAATAAAAATAGTGAGAAAATATGCCAATAGCCATGTTCTCTCCTTAAAAAGTTCATGTAGTCTGAACTTTAGCCTGTTTTGATCAAAATTAAATGATATGACAAAAACATATGTAAAACTGTTTTAAAAAATTCAAAAAATACTAATAGTAATGTTTTAACATATTTAATAGAAAATGCAAAAATGTTCCACGACATCAATAAAATTGAATGTTGATTTCTATGAAAAGCATAGCTCAATAATACAGATCATGATAGTTCTACTCACAGCTGTATAAAAAGAACTTTGCCATGTGGGACCTGAGATTTAGCTGCAATCTGTGCATGTGGAAAAAGGGAAGCAAAAGGGGTTTGTGAAACCCTGTTTATCAGATTCCTGGTAAACAAATGGATGAATATTAGTATATGCAAGCACATTAGAATATTATTAATTAGAAATGAGAGAAAGAGCTTCTGAGCTAAATTTGGAAGACTGTGCCTTGTGAGTGACATGGCAGGCCGTGGGATTTCAAGATGGAACAAAGGATCTTGTACTCATACTTGGGAAATAAGCCATTGTGGTACAAAACTCTTGGGTGGAGTTCAGTCAGAGTTCAGTCCTTTCGTGGATAATTAGTCTGGGGGATTTATGACGATGGTGGAAAATGAGAAAGATACACGCTGATTCACATGTAAGACTAAAAGTCTGCATTCTGGGTTTGGAAAAAGGCCACAGGAATATTGTACTAAAAGCTTAAGCATGCCATTTTTCTCCCACATAGTTTCTAACTACACTGTCAATTGAAAAAATGAAAGAATGTGAGATGTTAGTAAATAACTAGAAAAACTGACTTTAAAATATTTTGAGATACATTATTCATAGAAGTATAAATTATAGTGGATTAAATATTTACTTTCTCGAATTTTCATTCAAAGAATTATCAAAAATTGATGTTTAAATTAGAAAGCAGGTTTATATTCAGTTCAAAGACGTTTCCATCTTCATAAATGTATTAAATATATAAGAATAAAGTGATCTATATTAGGCTAAACATATTAATAATATTAAGTGTAACGATACTTTAAAAGATTGAAATAATTCAATATAATTATATCAATACCAATATAACTGCTGAGTCAAAAGAAACTGAAAAATTAATATTTGACAAAAATATTACTATTCAACAATTTCTAAAGAAAATGTATTATCCTTAATTTATGAAATTAATTATGTCAGATTAGTTTTGTACTTTCTTTGTTTATACTGTTTTGTCTACATAGTTTGGGAATAATTACAGTAATTATAACAAAAACCAAATCTGCCTTATGTTCTGCCTTAAGAAGGCCCTAATTAATTGAAGTTTACACTGTTTTCCCTGCATGTTATGTTTATATAAAGTTTAGAGAAGGTTGTTGCAGGCTACAATAGAGAAAAATAATTTTAAAAAATTGTACTTTACTCACAACTTCACTCACAAAACTGTACCTAGGGCTGGAAAAATAGGATTAGAATTTGTATATTTTTATCTCCTGAAAGAAAAATTTCATTCTCTAATCCAACTTTTATATGTTTTTCTTTCTTTGACATGCTGAAAATTTGCAAGAAGCATTTGTCAGGCAATGGCCTTTCCAACCGTGATAACAAGCAGGCATCAATAAAGATCGATCAGAGAATAACAGAGATCACTTTAGCAACAAAAATTTACTCTATGTATTAAATAAACTACATCTTCATTATTTAGCTTATTAGAAATAAGGCCAATGGTATAAAGAAATTCAAGTGACCAGTAGATTAATCATGTCTCAGGCGAAAATATTTTCTCTTGTTTGTTATTGAGTCTCATGTAACTCAGGCTGGCCTTGAACACACTGCATAACTGAGGGTAACTTTGAAGCTCTGATCCTTTTGCCTCTATATCTATAAAGGTCTGTATGATTATGGACCTGCACCATTATACTCAGGTTTACATAACAATTCAAATCTAATTCAGGGATTCATGCATGATAGGCATGCCCCCAACTCCCGGCTGAGCTGCATCTCCCAACTAGCTGGTCTGAACTTCACTATTTTCTTTTATACTCACAACTAAATGAGGCAGTCTAACTTAGTATTTTGTAAATGAAAATGTATTAACCAGAACAGTTAATACATATAAATATACACACATATATAGCTTATATATTTATATCCAAATGAAATATTTTTCTTTTCTAATCCATCTTTTATGTTTTTCTTTCTTTGCAACTAATAAACTGAAATAATTGAAGCATATAATGCAATATATTACATTTATAGCTCCTCCCATTTAAAGTAAGATTGGAGAAATCACAGTTACTAAAAGGTTGAACTGAGTTTCAAATCTTCGCAATCAAACCCCTTATTTCATTGCATTAGTCATTTCTTGGTGCTTTTTTCCATGACGAGATTCCAACACCCTGGAGTTTCAGACTGGGTTAGGTTCAGTTAACAGAGAGCATGCATGACACATGAACTACCTCCCATCACCACTCCCCAGGTGACTACCACATCTTCAAATATCTGAGCATCTTTTGCAGGCTAAAGCCTCCACAATCACCAGTTGACGAATTTCGAAGCATGGAGTTTTACAATACAGGAATGAATAACTTATCTTTGTTTGCAAAAGTGGTTTGATTGTAACAATTCCTAGTTTGAATAATAAACATCTGTTTGAGACTAGTCATAATGGTTTAAAATTGTTCTTAAATCACAATTCCTTTGGCACCAGCCTAATATTTATAAATCATATATATATATATATATATGATATTTACACAAACAATTCCTCAAGTAATAAGTTATTAATGCAGCAATATTTTATTTATTCCCTGTAACCTTGTAGCCAAGAGCTGCAATGATATAGACAAATGAAATCCCTCTATCTGCAGATATGTACATATGATTTATATCCAGGTAGTACTTTAGTGTTGCTTAAACATGATGAATTAAAAATGTTAATTAAAATTAATGAGTTGATGATAAATATGAATGGGAATTTTGCTTTATCATGAAAGTTTGTCCGTTTTCACCAAGGGGGGGAAAATCTCATGATTTTTTCTTTCTTCTTCATTAAGAAGATTACACAATGGAAGAAAAATATACTTATTCTTCCTTCATTTTATAATTTGTTTTTGAAAAATACTTACCAGAAAGATTTAATGTACATTTTGTGCCGCAATTCTACAAATAATTCAATGAAGGGGGAATTCTGGGTTTGCAGCTTGATGTCATAAAGTAATGCTAAAATATGGAACATGTTGCAACAAACCAACCAACATTTATCATTACAACATAGGGTGACATTATTTCTCACAGTGTTCTAAAGTCCTGACGCAAACCCTTAATAGATATGAATACTGAGAAATATGATCCAGATCTAATAGTTTTATGGTTATAATTTCATTCTCTCTGTATAATTTCTTAATGTTATTTGACTATTCCTATAACTCAGATATACATGTATTACATCAAACATTTCTTTGGCCCACAGTAAAGTATAACTCTCATTAATAATTAACTTACTCTATTCTCCAGTATTAATCACACTAAAACTAATGTAGTATTTCTCCATTTCTGTCAATAAAACTAAATGATATTTAATCGATAATATGTGCACAAAGTCCACAGCTAATCTTGCAGGAAGAAAGTAAAGCAGTCTGAACTCTTTACCTGTGCTTCACAGTAGCTGCTATCATGCTTGCCGTAAGCGGGTGTGGTCTCTGAACCTAGACTTACCAGTACTACCTTATCAGTAAACAGTTGTTTTCCACTGAAAAACCTGTAATGATTTAGTCAAAATAATAAAAAATCATATATTGGATTTAAGTCTCCTTTTTTTCTTTCATATTTATTTATTTATTTTTTTATTATTAATTACACTTTATTCACTTTGTATCCCCCATAAGCCCCTCCCTCCTCCCCTCCTGATCCCACCCTCCCTCCTCCTTCTTCACATCCTTTTTAACTTTCCCACTCTGAAACAACTGTAAAGAAACCGTTACTTAAGTTGAAAATACTCACTTATTCGTGTTCTAACTTTTTCACATAATCAGATATTCTCAAGCTTTCCCTGGCTTTGGGAGGATTTTAGCATTTACCCGAATAGTAAGACTGATCTATCATTGGAAATTATAATATATGAGTTAAAATATTTTTTCTTGATTATTATACAAGTCCTTAGCAATTGGTAGTCTGTATTGGAAAACCAGAAAAAAAAATGTATGTTTGTATCTCAGATTTCTTAGAACTAGCGCTACAAACCTGAAGGTCAATATTAAGTAAAACAAAATGGCATGAAAGCATTCTGTGTTCTTGTCACATCTTCCTGATGGCTTCTCTCACTTCCATAAACTAAATGAACCTGAGGAAAGGCCTAAATTCCCTGTCCATTTCCATCTGCTATAGAAAATGAAAACGTGTTGTATAGACTGAGTTAGACTAGAACAACATAGCATCTTTGTCTGTGGAGCAGGACACTGGAATGGAGAAATATAGCAGGAAGCCAGGCATGTGAAAAAACACCATGCCTGGGAGTGAGATAGCTGGATCTTGAGGAAGCGCTATTCCTAGTTGTATGAGAAAGCACCAGATTGATTTTCAAAGTGGTTGTACAAGTTTACATTCCCACCAGCAGTGGAGGAGGGTTTCTCTTTCTCCACAACTTCTCCAGCATGTGTTGTCACTTGAGTTCTTGAACTTAGTCATTCTGATGACTATATGGTGAAATCTCAGGGTCGTTTTAATTTGCATTTCCTGGATGATTAAGGATGTTGAACATTTCTTTAGATGTTTCTCTGCCATTCCGTATTCCTCTATTGAGAATTCTCTGTTTAGCTCTGCTTCGCATTTTTTAATTGGATTACTTGATTTGTTGCTGTTTAACTTCTTGAGTTCTTTATATATTCTGGATATCAGCCCTCTGTCAGAGATAGGGTTGGTGAAGATCCTGTCCCAATCTGTAGGCTGTCATTTTATTCTGACAACAGTGTCCTTTGCTTTACAGAAAGTTTTCAATTTCATGAGGTCCCATTTATTGATTGTTGATCTTAGAGCCTGTGCTGTTGGTGTTCTGTTCAGGAAGTTGTCTCCTGTGCCAATGCTCATGTTCATAGTAGCTTTATTTGTAATACCAGAATCTGGAAACAACCCAGATTTCCCTCAGTTGAGGAATAGATACAGAAATTGTGGTACATTTACACAATGGAATTCTACTCAGCAATTAAAAACAACGAAACAATGAAATTTGTAGGCAAATAGTAGGAACTAGAAAAGATCATCCTGAGAGAGCTATCCCAGAAGTAGAAAGACACACACAGTATATACTCATTTATAAGTGGATATTAGACATGTAATATAAGATAATCATACTAAAATCTGTACACCTGAAGAAGCTAAGCAAGAAGGAGGACCCTGGGTAAGATGCTCAATCTTCATTCAGAAAGGCAAACAGGATAGACATCATAAGCATATGAAAACAAGGAACAGGACAGGAGCCTATCACAGAGAGCTTCTGAAGGTCTCTACCCAGCAGGGTATATAAAGCAGATACTGATACTCACAGCCAAACTTTGGGCAGAGTGCAGGGAATCTGATTAAAGAAGGGGGAGATAGAAAGATCTGGAAGGGTCTGAAGCTCCACAAGGAGAATAACAGAACCAAAATATCTGGGCCCAAGGGTCTTTTCTGAGACTGATACTCCAACCAAGGACCATGCATGGAGATAACCGAGAACCCCTGCTCAGAGGTAAACAGCGGCAGCTCAGTCTCCAAGTGAATTCCCTACTTACGGGAACAGGGACTGCCTCTAACCTGAACTCAGTGGCTGGTTCTTACTTCACCTCCCCTGAAGTGAAGTAAGAAGCCTCTCCTGGCCACAGAAGAAGACAATGCAGCCCGTTCTCATGAGAAGTGATAGACTAGGGTCAGCGAAAGGGGCAAGTGAGGAGATGAGGGAGGGATGGAGGGCAGAATTGGGAGGGGACAAGGATGGGGCTACAGCTGGGATACATAGTGAATAAACTGTAATAAATAAATAATTATACTTTAAAAAACTAACAAACAAACAAGCAAACAAAAAATCATGCCGTGCCTCTCACTCAGATCAGGCCTAGTAGTGCATCAGCATGCCTTGATCCATTCAGTTCTGATGAGACCTGATAGACTAGGGTCAGAGGGAGGGGAGGAGGACCTCCACTATCAGTGGACTTGGGGAGGGGCATGGGAGAAGAAGGGTGATGGAAGGCCGGATGGGAGAGGAAGAGGGAAGGGGCTACAGCTGGGATACAAAGTGAATAAACTGTAATTAATAAAAATAAATAATAAATAAATAACAAAACAACAAAAAGAAAACTTCATTAAGGATGTTTTTACAATGTATAAAAATTTCTATATTTAATATTGATATTCTATATCCAATAGTTAATATTTAATTATAATATGCAGATACTAAAATGGGAATGGAAAACTAGAAATGGACATTGTGACAGTGGTAGTGGGGTGATATGATAAACAATTCAACTAACTTCATTAATTTGAAATATTGTTACAAAAGAAGACCATCTAGAGAGCAATTAAAATACACACGTACGTTTGGCAGAGCAATTTAAAAGAAAGGTAGTAAACAAAGTGACACTAGATACACACGCAAGCATGAGGTCTTTTTATCCAGCCACCATGTTTATGTTATTAAAAAACTGAGTATCCTTGGTTATGACTAGGAATATGGCCTGCGAGGCTTATCAGTAATTATAAGGAAAGTTTCAGGGACAAAATAGCAAAGGTGTACTTTTTATTAGCTAACTCTGTATTATATTTAAAAATAAACCATATTTCTTGGATCCATGACCAGTGACTACTGTATGTTTGATAAAGGTTGTTATTCATAAACAAAGAGAGACTTGCACACTTCAGGATGAAACATTCAGATTTTTTAATTGAAATTACTTTTTCATACAATACATTCTGATCACTGGCCCTCTTCCTCACCTCCTCCCATATCCTTCCCACCTCTCCCCTCACCCAACTCCATGCCCTTTCTTTCTCTCTCTCTTTAAAAAGCAAACAAGCAGGCAAAGAAAACCAACAAGTAAACAAGACAGAGAAAACAAGAAACACACACACTCCACCAGCAAACACACACACACACACACACACCTTCTGATTCATAAGCTATTGCAGAGACTCAGCTTCACATCAGAATGCCCTGTGATTCCACTTGGCTCATTTGATGCTTGAAATTTTCAAAAATGGGAGCAGAGCAACAGCCTGAACAGATTCCTTATTCTAGGCCTTCACAGTAATTATTGAATGATGGTTAAGTATAAACAATAACATTCACCTTGTAGTACTAATAACTATAAACTCATGATTTATAAACATGCTCTTACTGTGTCTTATTTTCTCAATGACTACCTAGAATTCAGCAAAATATAATTTTGCTGCAGATTTTCTTGTAGCCACAGCTTATAATCCTAACTGACTGAACTTTCCCATTCAGTTACTCTGAAGTTTTTCTTTTGTTTGTTTCTTTTTGTTGTTGTTATTGTTCTTGTTTTATTATTTTTTAACTCTGAAGTTTTAATACATTATTTCTTTTTTTGATTAAATTTTTATTTTTTATATTAGTTACAGTTTATTTACTTTGTATCCCAGCTGTATCCCCTCCTTCATTCCCTCCCAATCCTACCCTCCCTCCCTCATCTCCTCCCTGCCCCTCTCTAAATCCATGGATAGGGGAGGTCCTCCTCCCCTTTCATCTGACCCTAGATTATCAGGACTCTTCAGGACTGACTGCAATGTCCTGCTCTGTGGCCTAGCAAGACTGCTCCTCCCTCAGGGTGGGGGAAGGTAAAAAAACCAGCCATTGAGTTTATGTCAGAGACAGTCCCTGTTCTGCTTACTAGGGTACCCACCTGGATACTGAGCTGCCATGGGCTACATCGGAGCAGGGGTTCTAGGTTATATCCGTGCATGGTCCTTGGATGGAGATACAGTCTCAGACATTATTTCTATTGCATTGATGAGCTTAGGTTTTCTTCCACGTTACACTCTATTACGGAGCACTTTATTGTGTTCCTTTATTCGCACAACACTTTACTCATCCAACACTTTATTATAGTGCATTTTAAAATTATATGTATTTAGTTTACTTTAAAAATCATGAAACCAAAACAGCCAACCTTGAATGAATGGTTGCTTATGAACATCATTTTTTTTTGCTTTAAATTCTTTCTTTTAATCTATTTTATTTGTTATTAGAAAGACCAACCAAATAATTGGCCTCTAGAACTGAACCCTACATAAAAATAAATAAACAGTACTCTGAGGAATACTATATTTATCTAATATTTATTATAACATAGTATACAAATTCTGAGACTTATTCTTTACCTCCACTTCTTGAAGAAAGAAAATTGAGTGTTGAGTAATACTGAAATTAGCATCACTCATAAAGCAGTATTTTTTCATTCAGTGACTACTTCTTAATATTTCTATATGGTAGCTTTTTTGAATTTGCTACTTTCCAGCTGACTGAGCCACTTTCGAGACAAAGCCTGGCTGAAACAACTTCAGTTTTTGAAGATGGAGATTATACTCTCTGCGTTTCATCAGTTTGGTGCTTTTTGCTCTCACCCCACTAAAGAGCCACAGTAATTACGGGCTCACCATTTCCCTTCATGGTCCATGCTGCTCGTTTAAGTCCCCTGCTTTGTTTTATCTGCATGCGGCCACATTGTAAAATGTTTCCTGGGTTGCCTGGCAGAGGGAGTTGGCAAAGATCTACTGGAACATACAACCTCTATTGATGTCTCTAGCACATTGGCGTAAATATTTCTCATAATCCAACTAATCTTGCCAAATTTGTGTGTAGTTGCAAACATCTCAAAAAATGAAATTCAGTATTCAAATATATTTGAACGATGTTTATAAGGTCCATTTTAAACACACACACAGACACAAAGAAGGAGAAAGTCTAAATCTTTAAAGTTCTAAACAGCTGTCATATAAATCTTAAGATTTGCTATTTCCTAGCTCTAAACTGCAAGCTCTGCTTCAACTTTTATGAGAGAATCCCACAAGTATGACTCTTTTCAGTCTAAATGATGAAAGCAAAGTAAACAGCAAACAGCCGAAATAATAATAAAATAATATATATCACATTATTGTTTTTCCTTTGAAATGGGAAGTACAGCATGGTTTAATTCTCTGAGGGAATTAAAATAAAATAGATGTTTAGGCCACATCCCTTTTATTGTTGTTGAGCAGAATGCTATGAACACAATGTCTTTTTTTTCTTTATTATTATTATTTATTACAATGTATTCACTTTGTATCCCAGCTGTGGCTCCCTTCTCTTCTCAGTCCCATCCTTCCTCCTTCTTCCCCTATGCTCTTCCCCTAGTCCACTGATAGGGGAGATCCTCCTCCCCTTCTGTTTGACTATAGACTATCAGGTCTCCAAGGAAATTGCAAAAGATGCAATTTGTAAATTATAAGTATAGAAGAAGAACTATATGCCAAAGGAATAGATAGTAAATGTTAAAGAACTGTAAAAGAAACCCTTAAAATCTAGGGGAAAGATGTTCATCCATACGCAGGACTTGGCTATAACATTAATCAAACCAAAGAAGTTAGCACCAAAACCCCCCACCACATACACACACACACACACACACACACACACACACACACACACACATCACACCTAGTATAAACACTAAGTATGCAGAACAGAGAGTTTGGAAGCTATAAAAGATAATAACCAAACACTGTAGCAAGGAAAACTGGTAGGAATAAGAGTTTTGATGTCTTTTGTTTTGTATTCTTCTCTTAAATACTACATCCAGACACCAGTTTGTCCTTCTTCTTTCCTCCAAGTCATTCTCCACAGCCTCTCATCTTTCTCAGATCCACTGTTTCCCTTCAAGAAAGGGGAGACCTTTTAGGGATGTCAATCAAACGTGGCATATCATGTTGCAATAAGACCAGGCACTTCCCCTCATATTAAGATCAGACAGATGAGGCAACCCACGAGGATGAAAGAGTCCCAGAAGCAGATAGAAGAGTCAGAGATAGCTATCACTTCTACTCTTAGGTGACCCACAAGAACACCAAGATACACAACCAAAATATGTGTGCAGAGGGCCTTGGTCAATCCCATGCAGCCTCCCTGATTGCCATGTGAGTGCCTGTGAGCCTCTGTGAGCAAGTATGATCCCTACTTAATTAATTCGAAGGGTTGTAGTTATGTGGTGTGCTTGACGCCTCTGGTTCCTACAACAGTTCCTCCCTCTTCTCTGAGGGATTCTCTGATATGTGGTTGTGAGTCTCTGCATCTATTCTTTTCAATTGCTAAATAAGGTCTCTCTGATGATGATTATGTTAGGCTGCAGTCTACAAGTATAGCAGAATATCATTAAGAATTATTCATTAACAATTCATTTTTCTGTTTGTATTTGGTTCTATCCTAGGTCTCTGGGCTATGTAGCCTCTGGTTTCTGGCCCTCAAGGTAGTATCAGGCAGGGCCTCCCTCTCACAGCATGGTCTTAAGTTGGATCAGCCATCAGTTGGCCACTCCCGCAAGTTCTATATCATCTTAACCGCAGTACATATTGCTGGCAGATGAAAGGCGTTGTGGCTGTGTTGGTGTTCAAAAACCTCCACTGGAAGCCTTGCTTGTTTAGAGTAGATGGCCAGTTCAGGCTCCATATCCCCATTACTGGGAGTTTTCCCTAGTGCTACCCTGCTAGATTCCTGGGAGTTCTGCTGACCCCCCAAAATGCGTCCCAATTCCAGCTTTCTCTCCCAGGATGGTCTTTCTCCATTCGTTCCTGTTTCTTCTTATTTCCATTTCCACATACCCCCTGTCCATCTGCAATATCTATTTCCCCTTCTCAGGGAGATTCATGTGTTTCTCCTTGAGCCCTCTTTGTTACTTAGCCTCTCTGGGTCTGTGAGTTATAGCATGTTTATCCTTTACTTTAGAGTTAATATGCACTTACAAGTTAGTACATGCCATGTGCCTTTCTAGGTCTGGGTTACCTCACTCAGGATGATCTTTTTATAATTCTATCCCCCTATCTGTAAATTTCATGATTTTTTTCCAACAGTTGTGTAATATTACATTGAGTAAATGTACCATATTTTCTTTATTTATTCTTTGGTTGAGGGACATCTAGGTTGTTTTTACTTTTTGGCTATTATGAAGAAAGCTTCTGTGAACATAATTGAGCAAGTTTTCTTGTGGTAGGGAGGAGCATCATTTAGCTATATGCCTGGAGCAATACAGCTGGGTCTTGAGGTAGATGGCTTCCCAATTTTCTTAAAAAAACAAACAAACAAACAAACAAAAACCTACCATATTGACTTCCAAAGTGGCTGTAAAGTTTGCACCTCCACCAGCAATGGAGGAGGGTTCCTCACGCTTGGCATCCACACCAGCATGTGCTGTCACTTGTGGTTTTGATCTTGGACATTTTGACAGCTGTAAAATGTAATCTCAGAGTCCTTTTGATCTGCATTTCCCTGATAGCTTAGGATATTGAACATTTGTTGTAAATGCTTCTTGGCCATTTAAGATTCTTCTGTTGAGAATTCTAGTTAGATCTATAGCCCTTTTTAAGCTAGTTTGTTCTGTTTGCTGATGTCTAGTTTCTCAAGTTCTTTTTATTTTGGAATCAGTCCTTTGTCAGATGTGGAGTTGGTAAAAATTCTCTCTCATTTTGCAGGCTGTGATTTTGTTGTATGGAAAATGTCCATTGTCTTACAGAAGATTTTCAGTTTCATGAGATCTCATGTATTAATTGTTGATCTTAATTCCTGTGCTATGGGTCTTGTTTTCAGAAGGTTGTCTCCTGGGTCAGTGCATTCAAGGCTATTCCCCACTTTCTCTTCTCTCAGGTTCAGTGTATCTGGTAAAATGATGAGGTCTTTAATCTGCTTGGACTTGGGTTTTGTGCAGGCTGGTCAAGATGGATTTATTTGCATTCTTCTTCATGCTGACATCCAGTTAGACCAGTCCATTTGTTTAAGATGCTTTCTCTTTTCTATTGTATGTTTTGGCTTCTTTATAAAAAAAAAAAATCAGGCATTCATTAGTATGTAGATTTATGTCTGTGTCTTCAGTTTGATTCTATCAACCCACCTTTCAGTTCTTACATCAATACCATGTGATTATTACTATAGCTCTCGTAGAACTTTAAATCAGAGATGATGTTACCTCTGATTATTCTTATAATGTTTTTTCTCTGTGTTCTAGTTATCCCTAAGCTTAGGCCTAAAAGCTTATAGCCTACATACCTGGACTTTGAAAGCTTCTGCAAACCTGGACTTTGAAAGCTTCAGCTTCCAGCCTCTGTCTTTTAACATAAGCCTAGAATGTTTTCAGCCTCCAGGACTTATTGCTGAATAAGCCTATCCTTTATAGTTCTTTCTGAATTCTGGGTTGCTGGATCAACTCAGCTGTTCTGATCAGACTCCTCTGCAAGATGATTGATTCAGCTGGTTCTCTAAGTTTCTCACTGGATTGCTCTTCATGAAGAAAACTGCCTCTGAACTCCAAGAACTGAACTGCACTGATTGCACTGACTGCAGGAACTCAACTCTGCTCAGCTGAACTGCACCAAACTGTCTCCCTGCTCTGCTCTTAAGTAGCCTCCCTTTCCTGTCTGTTCTCATTAGAGTTGGGCAAATTCTATCCCTTACTCATTCTTTCAAATCTTTATCTGTTTCATTCCTTTGTCTGTCCCTCTGTTAGATGTCACTGTTTGTCATTAAAGGTGTGTACTAAATTCCAGCCAGAGGGATTAAAGCTGAGCACCATCTTCTTTTGGTTTGTCTGTATTCCAGTGGGATAATACATACCTGAATCTTTGGATGTGATATCTTGCCAGAGTAGCCATGTTGCTGGATTGAAATTCCTCTGAATCTTCCCACTTTCTGTTTAAGCTAAAAAGTGTACACAGTTTAATTATTACAATGGAAACATTTATCAATCCCCTAAATTTAACAGTCCAAATGTCCTTATCCAGATCCCTTAATGTGATGATCCTTTATAACTGCATTCATGATAATCTGTCCTTCAGCAAATGCCCATTTCAGCAGCAAGGTTTTCCAGTCTGCTAGCCTGATGAACAAAGGGTCCTTCTTCTGTTGTGTTGAGCTATCTTCATGCAGGTAGGGGTAGGTGGGGTGTGCACAGGATAGAAACAGCTTTCTGCGTTCTCTGCTTTAGTGTCTCTCTGTGTCTCTTCCTTCTTTTGAGTCATGCTTTTCATATGGAACCTTCTCTGATGCAGTTCAGATCTTTATCAGTCTTGATGGAACGTATGGTCTTTCATCACCTGTGGAAATATAGTCAAAACCTCTTCTACAACTTAACACATTCCCTGACTTTCATTCTGATCTTAAGTCACTTGACTGGATTAAATTCCTCTGCACATTCATTTATGTTATAGGATTGTTTTAATTATCCCAAGATTTTATTTTTCCATATGAAGTTGAATATTTTTCTTTTAAGGTCAGGGGTCCTTGCAGAGACTGACACACTAACTGAGGACCATGCATAAACCGGACTTAGGCCCCCTACACAGATATAGCTGATGGGCAGCTCAGGCTTCACGTGGGTTCTCTACTAAGGGGAGCAGGGGCTGTCTCTGACATGAACTTCATTGCCTGCTTTTTGAACACTTCCCCTTGACTGGGCTGACATAGAGAAAGAGAATGAGCTCAGTCTTGTTTCCACTTGACGTGCTGGGTTCAGTGGATGAAGAAAGGCTTCGCGTCTCTGAAGAATAGGGAAAGAGGGATGGGAGACTGGGACTGGAAGAAAAAGAGGGGGGATTATGATAGGTATGACAAGTGAATTAATAAATTAACTTAAAAAAATAGGGTTAGATTTTGATGGCAATTGCATTGAATCTGTATATTGCTTTTGGTAAGATTTCTATTTTTCTATGTTAATCGTACCTATTCCTGAGCATGAGAGATCTTTCTAATTAGTCATTTACATATAGAAGTACTGTTTTTGGTTTTTGGTTTTAAGTCAATCTTATATTCAGCCACTTTACTGAAGGTATTTATTAGCTGTAGGAGTTCCCTGGTAGAATATTTTAGAGACACATATGTACTCCATTATATCAAACAGTGATGCTTTGACTTCTTTCCAATTTGTGTTCCTTTGTCCTTTGTCTTATTTCTCTAGCTAGAACTTCAAGTACTGTGTTAATAGATATGGCAAGAGTGGACAGGCCTGTATTGTTCTTTATGTTAGAGAAATTGCTTTCTGTCCAGTTAATTTGATTCTGGATGTTGGCTTGCTGTATATTGAGTTTTTATATTTAGATATGTGCCTGTATTGCTGGTCTCTCCAAGACTTTTATCATAAAAGGATGGTGAATTTTGTCAAAGGTTTTTTTCAGCATCCAATAAGATGTTCATGTGGGTTTTTTCTTCCAGTTTGTTTATGTGATGGAATACATTGACAGATTTTCATGTCTTAAACCTTCCCTGCATCTCTCAGATGAAATATACTTGATATTTTTATGTGTTCTTGGGTTTGTTTTACAAGTGTTTTACTGAGTATTTTTGCATCAGTGTTTATGAGGAAAATTGATCTGTAATTCTCTTTCTGTGTTGAGTCTGTGTAGTTTGGTTACTAGAATGGCTATGGCCTCATAAAAATGGATTTGGTAATGTTTATTCTTCGTGTATTTTATGGAATAATTTGATGAGTATTGGTATTAGCTTTCCATATCTTTGAAAATCTGTTTGAATTCTACACTAAAACTGTCTGGCCCTGTTTTGTTGTTGTTGTTGTAGCTGGTTTTGTTTGTTTGTTTGTTTGTTTGTTTTATGTGTGTGTTAGGAGACGTTTAATGTCTGGTTCTATTTTTTTATGGGTTATACATCTATTTAAATTGTTTAGCTGTTCCAAGAAAATTTTCCATTTCTTTTAGATTTTTCCAATATTATGGAGTAGAGGCTTTTGAAGTATGACCCAATGATTGTTTAGTGTTCCTCAGTATCTGTTGTTATATTCCCCTTTTCATTTCTGATTTTTTTCTGCTTTTTCCCTGAGATTCAGAGATGGTTAAACACAGAAAAATTCATCAATGTAACCCATTATATAAAGAAACTTTTTTAAAAAAATCACATGATCAACTCTTTAGATGCTGAAAAAGCTTTTAATAAAAATATTCTTTGTGTGTCTTTTAGTTAGTTTAGATAAGGATTTATATATCTTGTTGAGTTTCGAATTTAAAAAATGAAAAAATAAAAGCTGGAGGAGGGAGAGGAGTGCGCTGAAGTTGTCTCCTGGATGTGACACAATTGTTGTGCCTATGAACTTACAGCAGTGGTGGGCACCTGCAGAAGACCAAGCCAGGAAAGATTCCAGTGCGATGGGAGAGGAGCTAGTGAGGCCCTTCTTCTACATGAGGAGCTAGCTAATGGAAGCTGATGGCTGCTAGGAAAGGGAGGTTCAGTCCTCCTCAGGGATGTGGCCCCTGTTCGCTTGCCCATGCTCCAGGGCATGGCTCCACACAAGTTCACATGTGAGCAGTACTGAGTGGACTCATTGAGGGATTTTGTTGGTTTGTTTGTTTGGACATGAAGTTGGGAGGAGACTGTGTTGATGGGATCTAAGGGGGAGAGGGAAGTTTGGGATAGATATGATCAGGATACATTGTATATGCGTATAAAATTGTCAAAGAATAAATAAAAATATTAAAAAATAAACTGCAAAGGAACCGATGGGCTCCTTCAAATGTTATACACAAAAAAAAAAAAAAAAAAAAAAAACTTTTTTTGTTTTATTGATTTTTTTTTTTTCTATTGGTCTCCTTGTTACTATTATATTGATTTCAGAGCTCTATTTGAGTATGGCTCAGCCATTAAAGGCTAGGGTCACAACCAAAAAGTATAAGTTTTAGAGCCAAGAAGGGAAATATTTATGGTAAGGCACTGATCTTAATATAAAACACAGTCTGAGGGCCTAAATGAAAACATTGAAAGTGTTGCATGATTCAGAAATGGACAAGCAGTTTCTAAAAAAAAAAAAAAAAAAAAAAAAAAACTATACCATCCTAGAAAATAAAACGAAGAATTAAACAAAAAAATGCATAAAATTATTAAAACTGATGTTTAGAAAAGGAAACAAAAGTCAAATGACAACTTTCAAAAAAAAGAAACTATTTACTGATATGCATCAAGTGAGTTTACCATCAAGAATATATAAAGAAGTCAAAACAACTGAGAAAACAAATTATTCCATCAATAAATGGGCTAATGTAATTAACAAACAGTGCTCCAAAGTAAAATTGCAGTTGGTCGATAAACATATAAAAATAACATTCTCAGCCACTGAAATGTAAATTAAGACTACCGAAATACCATCTCACCTTGGTCAGAACTGTTATCCTTATGAAAGTAAGTAAAAACTAATATTGATAAGGTTGTGGAGGAATGGGACACCTTATATATCATCAGGGGAATATGTCAACCTAGAATTATGAAAATCATATGGTAGTTATGCAGAAGACCAAAAACAGACCTGCCATCTGGATCCATCCATACTTCTCCAGGTAGAGATTACAAGTAATGTACCAGAGGGATATGTGCACATCTGTATTTATTGCACCACTGTTCACAGCAGCCAGACTATAAAATCAATCCATATGTCCATCAGCCAATACATAGGAACATAACCAATGAAGCTGTAAAGATAATGTCATCTGTTATACCTCTAATGGGGTTGTATTCATCTATACATATAGCATGATTTTCTACTTATCAGGAAGATGAATGTAGCCAGCAGTCATTCTTAGGCAATAAGTCACCTCAAACAAATACAGTATGTTAATTTCAGTGATGAATGCTATTTTCTTCAGAAGCATAAAATTAATTCTGTATGTTTGTCATAAATGTAGGAAATAAACTATCTATAGGAATTCAGGGGCCTAATGTGAAGAGAAGGAAATGATAACATACAGGACCGATGTATACGAAAATATATTTATGAAACCCAGTAAACATACAACAAACTTATACCAATAATATACATACATGTGCAATTTTACATTTTGAATTTTTAATGAGTTAAATTGTACAATAATTAATTTGATTAGGGGAATCTGAGGCCCAAATTCAGTCATTTAAACATTTAAAAAAAGGAAGTGACTTTTCTCATTAATACAAACAAACATTTACATCCAAAAATTGTATAATTATGGATGCCTTCCTCCTGCCTTCAAGATGTAATTGAAAAAGAAAAGGAAACTGTTGAAAGTACAGCTGCCATTAGGGCGGTTTTCATTAGCCAGGTGGACAAAAGAGCAAGTATTTCAACAGCAAGCTGCAATTGCTTTCTCCTCTGGAATTTATGTTAAAGCATGTGATTTTCTAACTTCATATACATGCAAATTTCATTAGCAACCAGAATGATTTCTCTTTCATTTAAGGGAAGTCATAACATAGGACTATCCTTGAATATGCCACAGTTTATTTTGCTTTTCCAAACTAAAAGTTATTACCAGAACACATTTGTTGAAACCTAGCAGTACAGTTTCCAGTTTCCCCTGTGAAAGTAGAATTACATACGGTACCACCTGGAGGTCTTATAGAAAGTAAATTAGAAGGCAAGGGACAAAGTGTACAGACAAAGTACAGTTATTTATTTTTAAATGAAATAAAATGAAATGCTAAGGGTGGGTAAAAGAAACAATTATTCTCCTTTGAAGTTGCTTTTGTATTACATTTTCTGGCTTTGTCTCATTTCTCACTTTGGAAATGAATTGTATAAATGTAGTTAATGGAAACATTCTAAGAAGTAAGCAAAGAGATTTAAAAAGTATACTGAACATTTACTAATTACATTTCTGCTTGAAAGACTAGAGATTTTCTGGGTTTGTTCTGTTTTCTACATGTACCTGTAATTAGTGCTAGAGAGGCTTAGCAAGTAAACAAGCCAGAGAAATATCTCTTCACTAATCAGCAACTGTATGACAAGTACAAATGAGGCCAAGCTATGAGTCTCAGCATCTGCTCTGATACCCTGCTGGGTAGAGGCTTTCAGAGCCCCTCTGTGGTAGGCTTCTGTGCAGCTCCCTGTTTTCTCCCTCTTCTAATGTCCATCCCAATTACCTTTTTCTCTTTTTTAAAAAAAATTTAATTTTTATTTTTATATTAATTACAGTTTATTCACTTTGTATCCCAGCTGTAGCTCCTTACCTCATTCCCTCCCAACCCCATCCTGCCTCCCTCATCTCCTCCCATGCCCCTTTCAAAGTCCACTGATAGGGGAGGTCCTCCTTTCCTTCCCTCTGACCCTAGCCTATCAGGTCTCATCAGGACTGGCTGCATTGCCTTCTTCTGTGGCCTTCCTCCTCCCCTCCCAATTTCACCTTCCCTCCCCTTTCTCCACACATGCCCCTCCCCAAGTCCGCTGACAGGGGAGGTCTTCCTTTCCTTCCATCTGACCCTAGCTTATCAGGTCTCATCAGGAGTGACTGCATTGTCTTCCTCTGTGGTCTGGTAAGGCTGCTCCCCCATCAGGGTGAAGTGATGATGCAATTTTATATGATAGATTGATATTTGAAATATATTATATTATTTGGAGAAAGTTTGTTCAACACATCATGCTAGAACAAATGAATATCCACATGGAATAAAAGTGAAATCAACTTTTACAAACACTATATGCCCCCCCCCCCGTACTTTACACATACTGAAAAGTCAGATGCATCATTGAGTTGAACATAACTAGTACTAAAGAATATCTTTACTCTTTGAGGTAGAAAATAAAATTATCAGAGTATAGAACCGGTGAAAAATAGTGTGTCCAATTTCATGAAATTTAAGTGCCAGTGTGCTATGCTTTCTTCCTTTAATAAAACCAACCACTGTGGGTGTCACTCTCAGCTGCATTCCAGACCAGGAAAAAGAGCTATACTTTCAGAGTGGAGACCCAAAACTGACTGGACATGTCTTGTTGTGTTTACTTCTTGTCATTGGCCTATTTGCTATTCTCTCTGGGTTCTTATGGTGGCAGTTCAGCCATGAGACTGGATGACTCTATGTTGAATTACAGTTATGTATTATGTTTAACTCTAGCCAGACATTCCCCCACCCCTTTGGAATCTTTGAGTTTGACAAACATTTGAAGACACCCAGAGGCCCAGCCCATCACCTAGTGGTTTTGGAAGAAGGGTGGATAGAAAGGGATGGGGAGATGAATGTGATTTGGAGTGCATGATGAGAAGTTCACTAAGAATCAATAAAAAGTTAAAAGAAAATAACCTAAGAATCAATTGGAAGCATCAACAGAAAGAACTACATGGACATAAAAAGTTTCTGTTCAGCAATGGAATCAATCAACAGAGCAAGAATATATCCCAAGCAATAGGAGAAACTCTGTACCAGCTACACTTCAGACAAGGGTTGAATATTCAGAATTTACAACATACTTCAGAAAATAAATACCAAGAAGGTAGAGCTGCTGCTTAACAAATCCACAAACAAACTAAATAGAAAGTTTTCACAAAAAAAGAAACATAAATTATCATTTTTGTGAAAATAAGCTTCAACTCCTCTAGTACTCTCCTCCTGTTTCTATATAAAGGATATTCCAGAGTCTGTGAGATTATTCAGCAGGTAGATGCTCTTTCCACTAAATCTGATGACCTGATTTTTTTTTAAATTTTTTATTAATTACACTTTATTCATTTTGTATCTCCCCATAAGCCCCTCCCTCCTCCCCTGCCGATCCCACCCTCCTTCCCCTTTCTCCATGCATGCCACTCCCCAAGTCCACTGATAGGGGAGGTTCTCCTCTTCTTTCTGATCTTAGTCTATCAGTTCTCATCAAAAGTGGCTGCATTGTGATGACCTGAATTTTATCCCTACAACCCACATGGTGGAAGGAGAAATCCAGTTTCTACAAGTTGTCCTCTATAAATTCACCTCCATAGAAAATACATATACACAGGTATGGTTTATATAGACACATATACATTTAAAACTTTAAATAATACTCATCAACCCCTATTTAATTTAAGCTATTAAATTTTTCCAGAGAAATTTGTTTTTAATTCTCAAAAACTGATCAAGTTTCTGAATGGTATATGTGATGCTTAGTTTCAGTTAGAGAGACTAAATAACAATGAGAGCTCAGTGGAGAAGGTATGGACATCCATGGGGAAGGAAAAATCGAATAGATTTTGACAATTGGCTGGGGATAGGTAGGGAGGTGAAAAGGAGGGCTTATGTAAGGAGAATGGAGAGACAGAGTACTGGGAGAGATGATTGGAACTGGGGGCCTTTTCCAGGATGAGGTAAATGGAAACTCCGAAGAATGTACAAGGGTGATCCTGGCAAAGACTTCTAGTAATTGGAGAAACAGACCTTGAACTAGCCATCTTCTGTAACCAGGCAAGACTTCTTGTGGAGGGATGGGGACATGAACCCAGCCACAAGACTTCAACCTACAATATCTCCTGCCTGCAAGATGTGCTGGAAATAATAAAGGTGGCACAGAACCTGTGGGAACTGCCAGTCACCTTGATTAGGTAAACATTTCTAAGACTAGAATGGGTCCTACTATTAGGTGTGTTTCCAAAACAGCCTAAACGAGGAGGGTGACAATCTTCACTGAATTTAGACTGCACCATCCCTTGAATCTGAGCATCAGACTGAAAATAAAGGAAAAGGGGGAAGGGTATCTGATCAATGGACTTCCTCTGTGTCTACTTCCTTTACTTCCTGATCCACTGAAATATGAACTACCCACCTTACACCTCTACCCAGTGCCACTGAGCTTCCCACCACCATGACTCACACCTAATCCCAATAAACCCACAACCAAAAATATAGCTCCTCACTTAACTTTTATCACATACAATTTCTGACAGCATTGAGAAATACATTACTACTATAGTACATATTGGATATTGCTTAATTGCTCAGTCTTGTTTATAATAAGCCAAAATAACTACAACTCTTCACAAAGAAAGCAGAAGATAAAAGTGGATTTTTGGAAACTGATGCATCAACTAAAGACCATGCATGGAGATGACCTAGGGCTCAGATGTAGCCCATAAACAGCTCAGTCTCCATGTGGGGAGAAGAAACAGTTTGTGACATGAACTGGGTTGCCTGCTCCTTGATTGCTTCTCCTTGGTGGGGTGACCTAGCCAGCCCACAGGCAATCCTGATGGAAGCTGTTAGGTTAGGGTCAGACAGTAGGGAAGGAGAACTTTCCCTATCAATGGACTAGGAGCAAGGGATAGGGTAAGAAGAAGGAGGAAGGGTGGGATCAGGAGGAATTGAGGGAGGGAGCTACAGCTAGGACACAAAGTGAATAAATTGTAAATAATAATAACGTGTATTTTGTAGTATTTTCTATGTACCAACTTATTTTTCCAAAGAATGCACATCTGCAACTCTTTATTTTTCCCTCCTGATGCCAAGAATTTCAGTAACTGTTTACAGATGATGCCAGTCAGCTATGACAAAATTAGAGGAGATATAACCCATTCCAAATTGTTTTGTACTCTGTCATTCCTGTTGCAAAGCCTGCTCAGATCTGTATACATTTCTTTTTTAAGGATGTATATTTGGATGGAGATTGCCTCAAACCTATGACTCATTTATCATCCAGGTGTGAGAGTAGAGAGGTGTCAACCATGAGACTAGCCATTGGTGCTAGTGGCCTCCATTGTTGGCACAACAAGCCCAAGCATGATCGAGTTACCCCTTGCCCTCACTTTAGAGTAGCAGTGACGGCCATCATTTGAAGACAACACAGAAATGCCCCTGGGAGAGATGGCCACATTTATGATTAATAAAATACTGTCAATTGCTGAAGATACAACTACATTACATCTTTTGATGGATTCGTTTATATGTTATGAGATCTTTGCATGCTGAATTGGGATAGCCTACATTTTTGTTTATTTGTTGGGTGGTGTTTTTGGTTTTTTGTTTTGCTTTGTTTTTTGTTTTGTTTTATTTTTAGTTTGTATCTCATTAGCTCCTGAATCTCAAAATCAAATCCATTTTTTTGGAAGAAATGGAGAGAAGGTATACTTTTGGAGAACTTGCTCACCCATCATCAAAAGATAATAAACAATGTTCCCAAGATCTACAATGGTGTTGAAAGAAAATTTCTGTATCACTAACATATGTCTCAGTATAGATATTGGCTAGGGAGCCTCCTGAAGCTACACACAACACAAGATCCTGCCGCTGCTTTTGGTTAAATACCAGACCTGGTGTTCTATGTCCATGTTCCTGAAGACATCACATGGTTTTTTTGTTGTTGTTGTTTTGTTTTTTGTTTTGTTTTGTTTTGTTTTGTTTGTCCTTTATCTTAAAGGGCAAAGGAAAAAACAAACTGAAGTTTCAGTAGTAGCTCCTTTCCTGCTGCCTGGAATCTGTGGTGCTAGAAGACGCTGTGAAGGCTGCTTGAGGCACATTATAACACATAGTGCTTCTCAGTTACAGGTGTTGTGTGTGAAACATAACAGGTAAGACATGCCCACTAGTGAAAAAGTGGCCTGACATAGGTGCCACCAACTATTGTTTTGTTTATTTTAATTTACTATTTTATTTAGAAAGGTATTTTGCCTAGATGTGTGTGCATCCACTCCATGTGTGTCTACTGCCTCTGGAGGCCAAAGAAGATGTTAAATGCCCTGGAATTGGAGTAACAGAGACTTATGAGACACCATTGGGTGCTAGAAATAGACCCTGTGTCCTTAGGAAGAGCAGCATGTGTTCTTAACCACTGAGGCTTCTGTCTACATTTTTTTTTCTTTCTACTTAAAAAGATGATTTAAGGCTAGTGCTACAAGAAAGAATTCTTGTTTGGCAATATAAAGCAGAATAAAAGTACATGCCTGAAGAGGTCCTACCCAGTGAGCAGAGACTGCTAGTATTTTGTTAAATGAATGTCATTTGCCAGCTAGATCGCTTTATATACCATTGAGCTTGTGCTTATAAATTAATGCTATTTTCAGGCTTCATCAGAAACATATCCCACCGATTGGTGGTTATGAATCATAACTCCTGATAATAAATGACTGTTGCTATGGCATAGTCTCACAATTCTCGGTCACAAATGGCACCAAATAGCATACCTCTGTGTTATCCCTCCTAAGGCTCATGAGACATTGTTGAAGATGAAAACAAATGAATAAAAGAACCTAAAGATGTGGAGTGTCATGTAGTTTCTTAGACTGAAATATTCTCTCCTGGAGAAAGGTCAGAGGCTCATTAAGCAAGACTTAGATGCTGAAAATCTACAACTATCACGGGACTCATTGCAAAGGTTGTATAAGCACTAAGCATTCGACAGGGTAGAGGAGACTATTCAGTACTGTATGTGTGCATAAGTACAGAGGACTCCAGTGAAGCTGTTCCTGAAACCTGCCATTCACAATGAAGAGAACATTTCAGTATTGCAACTGCCATTACCACTCACACTCTTATAAGTAACCCATCTGCCCATCAAGAAGGCCAATAAACCCATCGTCTTCAAGATGGACTTGGATGGAATTGTTTCTTTGGTGTGTGGTTACCCTTTCTGACTGGACTGAATTGAAATAGTCACCCCAGAAAAAAGTACTAACACAAAGATAAGATAATTATAGAGAAAGAGTTAATTTCCTGTATGTAACTATACCTTGTGAAGTTACTAATGGGACAGAGAAGAAATGTATTTTTCTAACATTCCCTTATCCTTGATTAAAGAAGGTCACTATTTTCTAAAGCTGGCACTTTCATCTATAATATAATATCTATAACCACTTCTTATTTTTTCATCCTAGATTCTACTGGGAATTTTTGGTATTTCACAACTTAATTTAGATTTATAAACCTCATTATATAAAATGATATATTATGTACATTAAGGAAAATTACTCCTATGTTGAAATGATAATATTTAAAAGTGAAAACGTTTTCCAGAAACGTCTGTTTATTTCAACTGTATATTAGATATTATTAAAATGTGTATTTGTTAAAAGTATACAGTTTAATTGCTTTGTGATCATCAGCAATTTCTTGTTATAAGAATTCTGATAACCTCCAGTAAGATATTTGCTTTATAATTTTCCTCATACTATGTTAATAGAGTATCTTTATTTAGTGACTCAAGCAACCATAATGAAATGTAGGAAATTATGTAGAAATCTCTTCAGTTCCATTAAGAGATTCTTAAACATGAAGATGGGTTAAAATGTCCAGAGGTTTGCAGATTTTAAGTGTGTGTTTCTGTTTATGCATCTGTGTAAACAAGATGTTAAGGGATAATTTGAGGACTGTGAAAACAACAATTTCAAGAGAAAATTAAAGTCAACTGAGTAGTTTTACAGTGAAATCTTTTCTATAGTCAGTCTATTTAAAAACATGCAGACAAATTCTGGTGTACCAGAAAGTGTCCTAAAGGAGAGATGAGCTCCTAGATGTCCTTTTAAATCTCTTACTCATCAACCAACTTTTTTGCCTGTGGACACATTCAATTTATCCATTAAAAAATTCTATACTATCTGTTCAAGAGTAATTGCAGTAATTTCATTTCTTTGAGGAAAAATAATTATATGACACTTCTAATTAAATTATTTTCTTTGTTAATTATAATTATATAACTTTACCCAAAGAATTATTTTATTTGAATTAATTTGAGTGAGCTGGGGATTATTTGTTTTAGTAATCTACAAGTAGGCAGAAGTTAATTATTCTGAAGAAATCAAATCAATTTTTAATCAAAATTGTTATACAATACTATGCAAGTAGAAACTGTTTTGCTTTCATTTCCTTTTTGGACTTAATTTTATCTCCTCAATAGCCGTGATTAGTTACAATCATTTGCTAGTCCTTCTCTCCCTGAACTCATTGATTGTCACTGTCAGTGTCTGACACAAAGCCAGAGTCTCTTGCTGAGGAAGTTAAAGAGATTCTTTTCTCCAGAGCACAGAACAATGAAATAAGCAGAAGTTTCATTAGCTAAGAATATGTTTAGAATATTTGCAAAGAGCAAATGAAGAGCTCCAAGATCTGGGACTTAATCTAGTTTTAGAAACTATGGTCCTGATATTTCTAGCAAACACAGATTATGACTACATCAGGGCAGTTTTAGGGAAACTGCTGACGGGTTGTCTGTGTATCTCAAGGAAACTTATTTTCCACAAAGGACTGTGATTTACAGAATTCAACTGATGGCAAAGAACTTTATCAAACAATCAAACTAATCATTCTCTTAGGCTCCTAGGAAGAACAGTCAGTGTTTCCACTGAGGTAAATGTATCAACTAAACTACAGCTAATGGGGACAGCTGGGAAAACAATATATCTGGACATGTTGATTGTGGACTTGATCAGCATTTCAGTATTTTTTCATATCAGTCTATTTTTTTTTGTAACTTCTGATCTTTGCTACAATAGCTACTTTTTATCATTATTTACTTGAGCCGTCTTAGTTTAGTGAAGGGTTTGCACAATTATGTTTATTTTCTTTCAAAGCCTTCTATCTTAGCATGTTTTGTTTTGTTTTGTTAGTTGTCTATTTTATGTCTTTTTGTTTGTATCTTTGTTCTTTCCTTCCAGTAATTCCTGAATTGCTTTCATATTTTGCTAATTTCTTGAGGGGTAACAGCAACCTCTTTGTTTCAGATCCAGCATTTTTAAATGAATGCATTAGTTGTTAGAAACCTGTTTCCTAGTTTTGCTTTCAGTGTATCACTCAGGATTGGGTGCTGCTTAGTTTCACTTTCATTTGTCTCTAGAAAGTTTCATCTTCTTAATTTCTTCCTGATTCACTTTTGTTCAGCACATGCTGCTTAATTTCATGTATTAAGTATATAACTTAATTGCAAGTTATATAACTTAATTACGAGTTATATACTTAAAGTTTGTTGTTCCTGTTGTTATTACTCATTCATAATTTTATTTCATTGTTGTTGAAAATCTTAATGGAATTTTAGTTTGTGATACTTGTTTGCGTTTGCTTTCTTATCAACAGAAGCATCCATCCTCAGGAATATCCCATGTGATGTTGATAATTTATCAGTTCTGACAATGCTGTGTTTAGGTGTGCTGACTCTGACAATAAGTATATATAGTCTTATAGGACTGACCCTCATGTTATTATATAGTTAACCTCTGTCTCTGTTTATTGCTTTTTTTCTGTTTCTGTTTATTGTTGTACTTATGGCTATCCTTTTTCGGATATATGGAAGATGCTATTTAACCCTTTCAATTTCTTTCATTCTTTCTTTCTGTCCATCTTGTTTTCTTTTTTCTTTTTTTTCATTAATTTGTTTATTTAATCTCTTTACTGCCTGATGGAGACCCCCCTCCATTGTCTCCTCCCAGTCTGGTCCTCATACCACTGCCCCACATGTCCCCTTCTTTGAGGACCCCCCATGATTACCAACACATTCTGGCACATCAAATCACAGCAGGACAAGTGCATCCTCTCCCAGCCCAGCTAGGGGAAAGGGATCCAAAGGAGGCAACAGAGTCAGAGGCAGCCCCCACCCTAATTGTTAAGGGACCCACATGAAGAACAAGCTGCACATTTGTTACATATGTGTAGAGAGCTTAGGTCCAGCCCCTGCATGCTCTTTGGTTGATGGTTTAGTCTCTGTAACACCACATGGGCTCAGGTTAGTTAATTCTGTAGGTCTTTTTGTGCTGTCCTTGATCTCATCGGTTCCTTCTGTCCTTCCCACTCTTCCACAGATTTCTTGAGCTCAGCCTATTATTTGGCTGTGGATCTCTGCATCTGTTTCCATCAGCTGCTGGATAAATCCTCAGGGGTCGGGTTCTGGGAGAGAAAATGAAAATCTTGGGGGCCATCCTCGGGAGGCTCTCAGGAATCTATGGGGAAGATCCTGCCTGGGACCCCTAGCAGTGGGAGATATAAAAGCTTATGTGGCCACCTCCTGTAGACAGGTGGGACTTCCAGTGGGACATCCACCATCCCATAAAACCTTATGCCTAAAATTTGTCCTGCCTACAATTGTGGGAATAAAGATGGAGCAGGGATTGAGGAAATAGCCAAACAATGATTGGTCCAACTTGAGGTTCATCCTGAGGGAGAGAGCCAACCCTTGTCTCTATTAATGATTCTTTGCTTTTCTTTCAAAGAGGAGCCTTGCATAACTGTCTCCCTTTGCTTTCAATATTTTCAGCCTCTAACTTTTACTGATTTTTTTGTGATCTTGCATTGTTTTTTTGTTTTGTTTTGTTTTTACTGTCTCTTTTAAATGAATAATTAAATCAATTTACATTTAAGGTAGTTTTTTTTTTTTCTCTTTAGAGTTATTTATATGTTTTGTCTTGTATGTATGAATGCTCACCATGGAATTATTTGGTACCCAAGGAGGCCATAAGAGGGTGTCAGATCCTCTAAAACTGGAGTTATACTCATTACTATAGATATTCGAGAGCAAACATGTGGGTACTGAGTGTCAAATCTGAGCCCTCTAAAAGAAAAGATAAATTATACTCTTGACTGCTAAGCCATCTTTTTAGCCCCTAAGGTAGTTTTTTGGTAACAATTTTTCACTATCATTTTCTTCAGTTAAGCTCCTTATTAATAAACAAAACAAAACTGGATTTCCTTTTACAACAATTTAAAACGTGCATATTCATCCAATAAGATGGTGTAGCTTTTGGTTGAACTAAATGAAAGTACAAATGGATCCTTTGGGTCCTTTGATAGAGGCCAGCAAGTAACACAAAGCACAGTGTCTTTAAGCTCACTTTATGATCAGTAAGAAAAGCCCATAAAGTTCCTGTTTTTATTTTTTCTTTTCTTCATAATTTATTCATTATATATCCCAATTGAAGCACCCTCCCTCAACTCCTCCCAGTTCCTCCCTCCCTCCCACTTCCCTCCATCCTCTTCCCCTAGTCCACTGAAAGGGGTAGTTCTCCACCATTGCCATCTACCCATAGCTTATTAAGTCTCATCAGGACTGTCTGGATCCTCTTCCTCCATGGCCTGGCAAAGCTGCCTCATCAGGGGCAAGTAACAAAATGTTAAGAATTTTCAGCCTTGTATTATCTGTTTCATCTGACAGATATAATAACTTCTAGTATTTTATTTGAAAAGCCTGGAATTTAAATTTACACATGGCAGTCTTACACTGGAGGGTGTCACCAGGGGATTCTAAGATAATGCTGACATTTAAAGCTGTGTTGGATTTTTTTTTCCACCAGCTAAGGAAGCATTTAAGTGGCCTGAACTTCTTGCCATGCTGACAGCTATTTACCAGAGCACGGTGGAAACAAGGAAAAGGAAGTTCAAAAACTCACAATTGATTGCAAAGAAAACAGGAAGTTAAGAGGGGTAGTAAGCAGGAGTGGTTCTGGAAGGAATTAGAGGTAGCGGGAGGAGTGATTAACATACACTTTATGTATGTGGTATGTATGTTTGTGTATGAATTATGTAATTCTTGAAACAGTAGTAAGAATATTATATTTAATTATGTGTTCACTCTCTGTTCTATTTATTCATTTAAAGCTAATAATAATGTCAGTCATAGGATGCTATGGTTTCCAGATGCTGAGATAGATAATGAGAATACAGCGGAAAGAGTACTAACCTTGTTAAAACCCCTGAGCTCACGAGTAGTAAATACTGTGTTCTCTGAGATGCTGAATTCTCACTCCAAGTAACTCTTAGCATGTGCAATGACTCACTTTTAGAATAGCTTCCTAAGGTAGACCCATTCTCTGATACATAAGCCACTATATCCTATGAATGCTTGGAAACGAGGTACATATTTATTACATTGGCTGATTTGATTTAAAAGCACCTTATCAGATGCCCCAGACTAATTTAATAAGAACCCTTGATGTGTTTTAACAACATTCCCAAAGCAACCTCAAATATTTGGAGGTTTTGAACTTTTTGTATGTTTTACTATTATGACCATGCCTATGTTCAAAGTTTCTGAAAAGTACATAGAAGGCTATATATTGATAATAACCCAGAAAAAGTTTCATAATAATTAACAATAAAAAAACACAAAAATTAATTGCCACAGTAGACATTCTATGCATAGATGTTAAATTCAAGCAACTTGTCTGCAATAGAACCTCCATACCTTGTTTTAACAGTTCTGCTGCAGTGACAACCAATCTGGTCTACAATCTAGGGTTATTGAAATGCAGGTATGCTTGAGTTTAGCATTTGAAAAATGTGTTTAACGTCTCTGAAAAAAAAAGAGCAATATTTGAACAATATCAAAAGTATGGGGTACCAGAAGGTGCTGTGCACACTAACAAGGGAGAGAAGTAAAGAACAACAAACCAGTAGTTGATGTCTATTAACCACAATACAAATCAGTATGGCAAGATATCCCTAAGGGTAAAATAGTGGCGCTCATGTTTTTGAAGTAACACACAGCTGTATAATTGAACTTATGGGCAGCTCAACAGGAGTAAATCCATTCGTGGGCCTGGAATTGTAGCCAAATCTACAGGGATAGCAAGGGATGGATCTTAGAGGAGAACCTACTTCTCCTCTAAACAGCAGAATCCCTACTTACATTCTAAATACGTCTTTACACCCACAGATAATAACAGACCTTGCTCCTCACCCAAAAAGCTTCCATCTGCAACAGAAGGGAATCATTACACACACACACAAACACACACACACATACACACACGCACACACATGGACAAAATGCAGAGAACAAATGATCCAGGAGTTCCCAGTCCTCATACATCTATAACACAACTTCTCTACCTAAGGCTCACGGAACATAATGGAAAGAGAGGCAGAAAGATTATAAAACCTAGAAACCATGAAAACTGCTGTGAAGCTATTTCTCCTAGGAATGACAAGGAAGCTTCCTCCACGAAACTTTAACAATATGGTTGACAAATAGCACAAACAGACATGAAACTCTCTGTGTGTGTATGTGTGTGTGTGTGTGTGTGTGTGTGTGTGTGTGTGTGTGTGTGTGT
>NW_026594083.1:7719638-7735896 GCF_907164565.1 Psammomys obesus | reverse complement strand
TGTGTGTGTGTGTGTGTGTGTGTGTGTGTGTGTGTGTGTGTGTGTGTAAGCTTGTATGCTTGTGTTTTGGGGGTGTATGTGTTTTGTGTATATTTGTATTTCTGTACATGAGTTTCTAATTTGTGATCTGTGATTTGTGAAAGCGTGTATTTATATCTTTGCATTCATATGTGTGCATGTGCATTTCAGTGTATATGTTGAGGTTTTCTATGTATGTTTATGTTTCTTATTCATGTGTTTTTGTGGTGTTTTCTTGCCTCTCTTCTTTTAAAGTTAACAGTATTCAATCTTGATTATGCCATACTCTCACATAGGATCAGTTTTGATCAAAGGATTAATTTACTTTAATGTTACACATCTCTCTAAGGCATCACTTCTAAACAACATGGTAAGAACAAGTTTCCAATATTCCCAACCTTACAATGTGGATTCCCTAGTAAGGGTATCAGGGGCTACCTCTGACATTAATTCGAGTGGCTGACTCTTTGATCACCTCCCCTTGTGGGATTCATCCTTGCCAGGCCACAGAGTAAGACAATCAGTAACCAGTCCTGATGAGACTTGATAGACTAGGGTCAGATAGAAGAGGAGAGGGACCTCCCCTATCAGTGGACAAGGGAAGGGGTATAGGGGCAGAAGAGAGAGGGAAGACAGGATTGGGAGGAAACAAGGGAGGGGTACAAGGATACAAAGTGAATAAACTGAAATAGATAGATAGATAGATAGATAGATAGATAGATAGATAGATAGATAGATAGATAGACAGACAGGTTTCAACGCATGAACTCCAGCTTTATCCATTCAACAACATCTAACTGCTTGCAGCCAGATAACTGTGTAAGCACACTAGATGGCAAGGAAATGAGGCCTCAATACCATCTCAATTTCTTACAAGCAAACACTAGAAGAGACCAGCTGCATGGTGGTCATGGGCTAACAAGAAGTGAACACTAAATTTTCTATTTTTCTCTTCTTCCCGGTTGCCTCCCAAACTTCTATTATTTTCTGATGTCATTCTAGTCCTTTTTAATGATCATGAATAAAATGAGGAAGCAGGCTATGGCACACTAGCAAGCAGAAAGAACTGAAGTACATTTTCATTAATTTAGTTAGTAGGTCCGTTGACAAGATATTTTAGATCCTAATCTTAAAGTGTTATCAATGAAATTATATAACTTTATAATGGAAAGAATCTTGACTAATCTAAACATAGCATTAAACTGGTAAATAATGTGTTGAAATTATTCATTTATCCATAGGACTTATTAATATTTTTTAAACCAGAAAAGATTTTTTATAATTTTATTTTTTTATATTAATCACAGGTTATTTACTTTGTATCCCAGCTGTAGCCCCCTCCCTCATTCCCTCGAAATCTCACCCTCCCTCCCTCATCTCCTCCCTGCCCCTTTCCAAGTCGACTGATTGGGGAGGTCCTCCTCCCCTTTCATCTGACCCTAGCTTATCAGGTATCTTCAGGGCTGGCTGCAATATCCTCCTCTGTGGCCTAGCAAGGTTGCTCCTCAGGGGTTGGGGGAGAGATCAAAGAGCCAGCCATTGAGTTCATGTCAGAAATAGTTCCTGTTCCCCTTACTAGGGAAACCACTTGGATACTGAGCTACCATGGGCTACATCTGAGCAGGGATTCTAGGTTATATCAGAATAGATTTTTTTTAAAGTCACTGAGTTCCCTTCTTCATAGTAGAATCTCTCTCTGTCTATCATCAGTGATTAATTCAGCTGTCTAAGGTTGAATCCTAACCTACCATTAACTTGCTAAATAATAATTGGTAAATTCATTAAATTCTCTATTCCTTGACATTTTTTTTTCAGAACAATGGGGGGGAAGTGTAATTAATTCTTAGTTTATATAATACATTTCACATCTGAGTACAGTACTGTGTCATTCAGGATTCCCAAAAGGAACAGAGTTATGGAAGGAATGTATGTTGTAAAAGACTTGTACTACAAGAACTTCAAGTCTCTGAAAAAATAAAAGAAATTGAGGAGGATACCAGAAGATGGAAAGATCTCCCATGCGCTGGATCAGTAGGATTAACATAATAAAAATGGCCATCTTACCAAAAGCAATCTACTGATTCAATGCAATTCCCATCAAAATACCACCACAATTCTTTAAAGATCTTGAAAGAAGAATTCTATATTTAATACAGGAAAACAAAAAGTCCAGAATAGCAAAAACAATCCTATACAACAAGAGAACTTCTAGAGGTATCACCATACCTGACCTCAAGCTATAATACAGAACAATAGTAAAAACTGCATAGTACTGGCACAAAAAAATAGGCTGGTTAATCAATGGAATGGAATTGAAGACCCAGAAATAAACCCATGTACCTATGCACACCTGAGTTTTGACAAGGGAACCAAAACCATAAAATGGAAAAAAGACAAACATCTTCAACATGATGTCTACATGTTGAAAAATGCAAATAGATCCATATTTATCACCCTGCACAAAACTCAAGTCCAAGTGGATAAAAGACCTCAACATAAAACCAGATATACTAAATCTGGTTTTATGATAATGGGTAAGAACCTTGAACTCATTGACACAGGAGACAACTTCATTAACAGAAAACTGACAACTCAGGTTCTAAGATCTACAATTAATAAACAGGACCTCCTGAAACTGAAAAGCTTTGTAAAGCAAAGGAGACTGTCAATAGAATGAAAAGGCAATCTACAGATAGAGAAATGATCTTCAAAATTCCTACATCTGACAAAGGGCTGCTATCCAGAATATAAAGATCTCAAGAAATTAAGCACCAACAAACCAAATGATCCGATTAAAAAGTGGGATACAGAACTAAACAGAGAATTCCCTACAGAGAAATCTTGAATGGTGGATATGCACTTAGAAAAATGATCAATGTCCTTCCTCATCAGAGAAATGCAAATCAAGATATTCTATGATTCCTTATTATACCCGTCAGAATGACAAAGATCAAAACCTCAAGTGACAAAACATGCTGGCAAGGATGTGGAGAAAGGGGAACACTCCTCCATTGCTGGCAGAAATGCAAATTTGTACAACCTCTCTGGAAATCAATCAAATCTCAGAAAATTTGGAATAGTTCTACCTTAGGACACAGCTATACCACTCCTGGGCATATGTCCAAAAGATCCTTAACAACAAGGACATTTGCTCAAACTATGTTCATAGCAGCTTTATTCATAATTCTCAGAATCTGGAAACAACCTAGATGTCCCTCAATGAAAGAATGGCCATCGAAATTGTGATATATTTACACAGTAGAATACTAATCAACCATTAAAAACAAGAAAATCATGAAATTTTCAGGCAAATGGATGGAACTAGAAAAGATCATCCTTTGTGAGGTAACACATGGTATATAGTCACATATAAGCAAGTTTAAAAGTCATATAGTACAGGAGAGACATACAATAATATACAGACCCCCAAGAAGATAAGCCTGATGGACATCTTAGGATTCATGTCAGCCCACTAGTTAAAGGAGTGAGGGATATCTCTGACACTGACTATGTTGCTTTCTTTTTGATCAATGCCCCTCATGGGACTCCCCAACAAGGCCACAGGGGAGGAAGATGAACTCAGTCCTCATGTGAAGAGATAATCTGGTGTGTCTAAGTAGGTGGGCTCCCCTATTCTGGGGAATAGGAGAGAGAAGATACAGCAGGGAGGGTGGGATTGTGAGGAAAGTAAGGATGGGACTATGACCAAGACATAAATTGAATAAATTAATAAAAAATAAAAAGTCACCTTTAATTTAAAACAAAAAGTGGATTCACTGTGTTGCCTTGCACAATAAAGGTTGGGTAGTATAGTGGTCATTTACATGCTGAAGAACCTGACAATGTAGGAGGATTCAGTCCACAAAACTGATCCTTTAGGAGTTAAGATTTAGCACCAAAGCTCTGGAAGATTTCTGAAGGATTGCTTGTTTCAGTCCGTTTAGGAAGGGCAAACAGCCTGGATTTGGGGGCCAACAAAGGATAGACAGAGTAAGGAAACAGCAAGAAGTGAAAGTTAAGGCTGCATTGCCAGGGGCAAGTAACCAGGCCACAGAGAAAGAGGAGCCAGGCAGTCCTGATGAGACTTGATAAGCTATGGGCAGATGACAGAGGACAAAGGGAAGGGGTTTAGGGGTAAGAGGGAGGAAGGGTGGGACTGGGAGAAGTTGAAGGAGGAGGCTTCAATTGGGATATATAATGAATAAATTGTAAAAAAAATTAAGATTAAAAAATATGCTGTAGCAACAAAAAATAAATTGTGTATTTAATAGACACACCAACAAAATTATATTTTATAGCCTCAAATATACTTGAAGCCCTGTGCCATGATAAACTTAATGTAGACCACTGTGATGCTTAGCTTTCACTAAAAATAAAAAGTCTTGATCAAGAAGAAGGAAAAAAAAAAAGAAGTAAAAGTTAGCAGACAGAGTCCTTGCTTCGTGCTGGGTCCTCTATAATTGGACTCCTACCTGAAGGTGCTTCCTACTCCAGTGAATAGTCTTCCCTTTCAGTTAATTGCTCTGGAACATAGAATCGCCCAGATATGTCTTTTCTTAATCTCTTCAACGTGCAAGCTGACAGTCAAGATTAACTGTCACAGGTGGTGTCAATGCCGTTTACTTAGTAGGGTGGTTATTACTGTATGGGAGAGATTGCTGAGCGAAGGTTGGTTAAATAAAGCAATGAGGGGTCGCCAAAGATGAAAAAAAAAATGAAAAGAACTATCTGTAAACAAAAATGTATTACAAATAATTGCGTTAAGTATAAAAATGTATTTATCATCAAATACAGTGTATTAAACATGAATCAAAATACACCCTTTTGAATATTGTTAAAATTAATAAGCAGAGACCATTGCATTGGCACTGAACCCAAAGTAAATTTTAATGTCTCTCTTAGTTCTCACTGAATAATGTATTTTTGTTATGTTGCATTCATATTCTGCAGGGCTTTTTATATCAAGCCTATCTGAACACCAGAATGCTGATCCATGTGAAATATCAAATTATCTAAACAAAGTGTAAATCTCTGGAGTGTGATTTCTTTAATAATTTTAATATGAATAAAACAAAAGGTTTTTATAAAGATAATACTCACAACCTTTGAAACTGTGATAATGTCTTAAACATACTATATTCTTTTTCCTTTTTAAATTTTTTAATTATGACAGTTTATTCACTTTGTATCCCAGCTGTAGCTCCTTCCCTCACTCCCTCCCATCCCACCTTCACTCTCTCCCAACCCACCCTTCCTCCCACACTTCCTCCCATGCCCCTTTCCCAGTCTACTGATAGGGGAGGTCCTCCTCCCCTTCTATTTGAACCTAGCCTATCAGGTCTCATCAGGACTGGCTGCAATGTCTTCCTCTGTGGCCTGGTAATGCTGCTCCCCACTCAGGGGGAGGTGATCAACTTAGTACTTGGATGGGAGACATTCTATATTTTTAAATTTTTGAAATTATTTCATGCACAATTGCCTAAATCATCAGAGTTTAAGAAATAACTTATGATTCACAAATTATAAAAGGCAGACAGATATGGACATTAACCATGAGAATTTTTTTCCAGCAATGGTGATTTTAATATATCAGTGAATGGTTTGAGCAGTAATTATTATGCTATGAAATTTCTTTATCAGTAACCCTTTGTGCTTTTATCATTAATTTTAGATAACATAAAAAATGCAGCAAGCCCCATGATCCATCTCCCAGCTGCTTCCAAATGCAAATCAGACAATAAGGTTTAAAAGTTACTGTCTATAATTTTAAATGTGGATTTGACTAGAGTCCTTTTTTTGTTTTTAAAGTACTTTTGCTGATGGATGGCAAGGGAAAAAATTAATGCTTAATCAATATGAGTGAAAATTTCAATAACATTAAGCTTACAACTTCTCAATTGGGACCTGTTGAATTTTTGGTGTTGACATTCCAAAGGAAGCCTTCTTTCCTTTTGGTTTGACTCCTCTGTGAATATGCACCATTCTGAATTCTATTATTCATCTAATGGTGATGAGTTTATTTTGCTGTAAACTCTCAGGCATTCTTGTAAAAACATTCTTTTACTGCTTGTTTATTTAATTTCTTTGTCCTCTCTCCTGCTTCAGTGAGAAATGACTGGCAACTTCATGGCTCTTCCCTTGTATTTCCCGTGCCCAGCTCTTCTGGATTCTTAGCTTTATTTTAACCACCACCTTATAATTCATAACTTCTCACAAAGTGCAATGCCTTCATTTTTTTCGCCTGCTGTTCCTTTGTCAGTTCTTTACATGAATCTACCCAGTTGAATTTACTTAACTCTGACTCAGAATTCAACCTATCAGGGACTTGCTTATTTTTTTTGCTTCTTATTTTAAGCAAAACAACATCATGAGTTTTATGAATCAAAAGACTAATGAGCCCATCTGTCATTTTTTGCAAGAATGCTACAATGAATCACGTTTTCTGGCTTTAACTGGTACTGGGAAATTACTACCTGTAAATAGACTCACTGAGATGTCAAAACAAGAGTGGTGTGTAAAGCAACTGCTCTATAGTTCCCCCAAGAAATTTCCATGCATTTAAAACTTTATTAGCCACCTGGGAGCAGTCTGGGTAGCAGAGTTTAAACAAAGTCTTCAGAATTGTAAAAGATATAAAGGGCTATTAAACAGCTGGACAATAGAATTTACTCTCAAGTTAGCAGACTTATGAGGCTTGCATGTTATTGCTGAGGTCAAAGAAAGCCTAAAGAAGGAATATAAAGCCACATGTGGGGGCACATGCTTTGAATGCCAGCACTTGGAGAAGCAGATGGATTTCTGAGTTTGAGGCCAGTCTGGTCTATAAAGTAAGCTCCTTGACAGCCATGGCTACAGAAAGAACCTTATCAAATAAATAAATAAATAAATAAATAAATAAATAAATAAATGGCTACAGAAAGAACCTTATCAAATAAATAAATAAATAAATAAATAAATAAATAAATAAGAAGAAATATGATACAATATTGGCATAAGTATCTAAAACATTTGAATTAAAGGCACAAATATCATCCTTTATCCTTTGAAGACTTGTGAAGAAATGTTTCTTTTAAATATATAAACAAAACAGCAATGTCTGGTTGAAATTTCTTACATTACTACCATGTCTTCTTTATATTTTCTTGTTGCTTAAACACTCGTGAATGGTTCAAAGGGGAAGTAGACTTAATGGGGATGATGGTGATACCAAATTGCAAGAATCAATACTAACTGCAGTGAGTTATATAATCAATTTTCATCACATTGAGCTTTCATCTCATAACATCAAGAAACATCTTATCCTATACTATCAGTAAGAGGAATAAAGGCAAGAATTAGCAGTGTCTGCAGAAATTACTGCCTCTCCACTTAGGCCACCACAAGAGTGACTGAAGATCAGGTGAAAAACAATTTTGGGGGAAAAAAATCTGTAGATAAAGTAATTTTTAAAAAAGAAATTGTAAGTTTATAAATATAAATGAGAAGCCATGTCTGTCTCTTGCTTTATTTTTCTCATCAATTGGAATTCCATGTTTACTCATGTGCTTAAAGACTTGAGCCCCAGTCAATGGTCTGGAAAGGTTATGAGACCTTTAAAAGGTGGACTGAAGGGCTTACATCACTGGGGGTCAACCTTCAAGGCTATGTATCCTGACTCTTACTTCCTGTTTGCACTCTACTCCTAGAATGTAATCACTCAGCTTACTGATTCCGAAACTATGCTTTCCCTGCCATTAACCATATCTTTGCAACCATAATAGAAACCGCCAGCCAAATCAAACACTTCCTTGTTTAAGTCGCTTTTGTATGTGTATTTTATCTCAGCAACAGAAATGAAATATAAACGCAGTAAAGGCCCCAGGCAGCCACGGCCCTCCACCCTGACCCTGCATAAAAGTCTGACCCGCAACATAAAGAAACTAAGTAACTCTGGCTCATATAGTCTTAGGTACACAAAAATACAGACCACATCTGACACCTACAAAACGACCTAAAGCCCTATGATCAGCTTTCTCACTTCTTGTCTACCATTTCACATCCATCTTGCAAATATTATAAGTTCCCCTTGTTCCAACCTTACCAAAAGTGTTTAGATGTGGGTATTTTGAAGAAAATATTGTTGTTTAAATGAACACACAGAAAGCCACTGAATTTTGTATTGAGATTTAAATTACCTGACTTCTTCTTTTTTTTTTTTTTTAATCTTGTACCTATTGGATATGATACATGTGATGGTTAATCTCAATTTCCAGCTAGAGGAGCTCTACAATCTCCTGAGAGATAAGGGTCTCTGGGAATGCCAGAGGGATAGTCTCTTAATTAGGTTAATTGTGGTGGGATAGCTATCCAGCTATAGGTAACACTGTTCCCTGGGGTGGGATCACAGACTGTATAAACAGGAGAAAGGGAGCTGAGGAGTGACATTCTTCATTCTCTTTTTCAGCAGTGGATGCAAGGTGTCCAGCCACCTCAGTTCCCATAGCCCTGATTGTTCAACCATGATAAATTAGACCTTCACGATTCGAGCCTACATTAACTCCCCCTAAATTGTTTTGGTAAAGGTGTGTTATAAATGTAAAATTAAAAAGTAAATAACACAATACATTGGGTTATTATGCACACGTTTTTGTGCCTGTTTTTGCATTATTAAGATGCGACTAGTAATACTATCTGACTCCTGGGTTTTTGGGAGGTTCATAAATAAACATCTGCCCCATAGCAGATGACCATTAGTTGTAAGTAATTCTTTCAGTGTGCTTATTTTATGTTATTCAATTCCAAATGTGTGGAGAGTGCAGTGCAATGGCAGCCTGCCTCCCTAGTTTTTCACGTGCTCATGACTTCAATCTCCTTTTCCACAAATGAACAATAATTTCATGGAGTAGTATATAGAGCTCTTCATCGGTATTACATGCCTCTTTGCTTAGAGTCAGAACACAATATGATCGTTTTAAAGTCAGCAGCAATGCCCAGTGACTCTTACCAACATGGATGCTTAAACATGAACAAGGACAGGCACAACAGACATGCTAAGAAAAACAAGGAAAAGGCCAGGAGGCCTTTTATAGGTTTTAAACCTACAAAAAAAAAGCAAACAAACAAACAAACAAACAAACAAACAAACAAAAACCTATAGTACACTAAGGAATACTGAGAGCTGAAGAAATACTATTCCTCAGGAAATACACACCGATTGATTATATCTAATACCAACGTGTCAGCTTTGAAAGCGTACAAAGAAGTAACGTTATGCAGACTGAGCATATTATGTTTGTATATGTATGTGTACATATAAATAAAAATTAATGAAAAAAGTCATGAATTTGAAAGGAGCTATGATGGAGGGATTTAGAGGGATAAGAAGGAAAGGAGAAATTATGTAATTATATTACAATCTCAAAAATAAAAAAAATTTAAAAAGTCACAATAAGGCAAATATGACACTGTTTTACCTTTCTCTATTCTCTCTTAAATACAATACCTTGCTTTAAGCACTCTGTTGAAGCTGAGTTTTTGATGTTATGCAAATGTAATAGCATCTAGACAATTTGAAAATGTTGTAGACATTTCTTTAGTAGAAAAGTTTATTTTCTGATTCTTTGACATCGGGTCTGGTCATGCCTATTCTGGTACTACTCACAGTAGGTGGAAAGCGCTCTGCTTTATGATCATTTTTCATTTGGCTAATAAAAATGAAAACCAGTCAGTATTCTCCTTATGTCATAAGAAAGACATTGTCCTAAACAGGGCTGCTGTTTCAATTTGCCCCTGAGTAAAGGAACTCAAGGTCTTTGATTATTGTGTGGGACTTTTTATATGGGTTCAAGAAAAGGAGTCTGGGTTGCACAAGTTGTTCTTTATGTTGATATATATTCAGTATTGCTTTGGCCTTTAATTACAGTTCCTCAAGCCAGATTGCTAAAAGCCAGAGGTTACCTAAAAATTCTTGTAGAAAAACCAGTGCTGCCAGAAAAGGCTCATTCACTTCTCTAACAGAACCTAGTGTTTTTCTCAGAGGTAATGTACGGGCCATTTTAAACTCATGTAGTCTGATGCAGGGTGGGTCCTAGTTTGTAAAAATGTGGTTAGGAACATTGTTTAGGAAGAGGTGTCTGCAGTAAAGTTCAAGCCAAGAGGGGTCCATTTTGTCTAAGACATTCAGCCTGTCTCTGCTTTGGTTAAGACCACTAGACATTGTAATGCTAGTTTTTTTGCTAAGAGCTATTCAAACTACTGAAAATTTTGATTTCAAATTCAAAATACAAATATATTTTCAAACAACAGTGTGGAAATTGGGTGTGCAATCTACTTTTCTGTAATGAAACTACTTAGGCATCTTCCAGAAAATACACCAGCTCTGGAATTCCTAATTTACGAACACTGATTATAAGTAGCAGTGGACCCTAAAAATGAAATGCATTTTCTCTCTAGCTTCTTTCTTCCCTGACTAGTGTTGAGGGTTGGAAGGGATTAGTTGTAAAAAAGGGTAGCAGATATAAGAACCCAATGAAATAGCTAAGAAAGTATGCCAACAAGTCTTAGTATACAGGAGTCAATTACATTTTTATACATACCATTCATTTTTAGAGTCACTATAGGCCCCTATGTGGTAGGCTCCTGTCCCGTTCATTCCCTGTCTTCTCCTGCTTCCAATGTCTATTGCATTTACCCTTTTGAATGAGGATTTCTTTGCTGTTTAGCTTCTTTAGGAGCATATATTTTAGTATGTTTATCTTATATTATATGTCTAATAACCACTTATGAGTGAGTATATACCATATGTGTCTTAGAATCTACTGATCGAGGTATTGAAGCAGAAGCTGAAACTCATAGCCAAACTTTAGTCAGACTACATGAAATTTTATGAAAGAAGGGGAAGATAGAATGACCTGAAGGGGACAAGAGCTCCAAAAGGAGAACAACATAGACAAAACAACTGAATCCTGGGGGCCCTAAGGAGAATGATACCCCAACCAAGGACAACGCATGGAAAGGACCTAAAACCCTGGCTCCTATGTAACCCATAGACTCAGTGTCTAGTAAAATCCAAGTGGGCTCCCTGCTAGGGGAACAGGGGTGTTCTCTGCCATGAACTCAGTGATAGGCTCTCTGGTCACCTCCCTCTGTGGGGTACAGCCTTGCCAGGCCACAGAGGAAGACAATGCAACAAGTCTTGATGAGACCTTATAGGCTAGGGTCAGCTAGAAAGGGAGGAAGACCTCCTCTATCTTTGAACTAAGGGAGCGACATAGGAAGAGAAAAGGAAGGGAGAGTGGTATTGGGAGGATAGGAGGGAGGCAGCAACAGCTGGGATACAACTGAATAAATTGTAAAAAATGATAATAGTAACAAATACCTAACAACAACAAAAACAAAGTCAGTACAGAACACCAAAAACTATACACAGAGCACTGAAACATCAAATGTCACTTTTGCATAATATTCAGTCTGAAAGCCCATTGGAAGAGTTTTCTACACTGCATTTTTGTATCTTCTCAAGTCATTGGTGATTTCTGTAGTTTGTGGTCTATTGTGTACTAGTAGAGAACTCACAAGTCAAGCATTTCTGCTAATGGTGAAAGACAATTTCTCAGTGCTTCACCATGCTCCCCAACTGTTTAGAACATAAGTGTGCAATAAAAATTCCTATTAATTCTGAGTTTGATTCTGATTTCTATCAAATTCCATGTGATGATCCAGGATTATGCTTCATGAAAGAAAGCCATCACTTCTTGAACCTCTCTAGAACTTTCTTAATTATGAACCAGAAAATGCTTCAATAATAGATGACTATGGCTCTCTATAGTGATGTCTGTAATCTGACAAAGACCCAAAGTGATACCAGCATGGCAAGACCCAGGGATAGTGTCATCCCCATTGTCAAAGCCTCACCAGGCTGTTGATATCACAAATATCAAAGGCTTGTTTCTTACATCAGTTGGTTCAACTGATCTTGTTATCTATCACATATGATGGCATTGAAATTGACAGAATCACTAAGTCAAAATGCTGATTATTCTAGGTAACCTACAGATTTTACTAGACACGATGCACCTTCATCACAATCTTAACATTTTATTACTTTTTTTAAATGTTGAAGATATCATTTAAGGGGCCACACAAAATAGCATATTTCATTTTATTTGTACTTTATCCAACCACAGATTTTTTTCTCACTCCTGAATAAATTTACCTTGCAAGCAAGGCAATAGGGACTTTAGTAATCTTGTTTAGGGTTGCTATAATAATAATCATGAGACATTAATGCTACCTAACAATGTTATTATAGATATTCTCAAACACATACAGAAGCTGGCACAAGGCAGTCATTGATAAAATCTAAAGATAATATTTGACTTCCAGTTTAGTATCTTAAAAATAATGTTATCTCTATTAGGCATGCATGGGATTAAAACAAAATACACTGTGGAAAGAGATGTGCACTGTAATGAAAGGCCAATACAATCTAGAATACCTAGCAAAATAAAGAACCAACCATACTAGGTACCTAGCAGCCAAACTCCTTCTCTTGAATCCATACAAGAAAGGCAATAATTAAAGCCCTTGAGTTCTTATAGTTGGGAAGAGCAAAATGACACAGCAGTCATGCTTAGGGCAGTGTCTTTATTATGGCATAAGGAGAATACAGACTGGTTTTACTCACTTTATTAGCCAAATGAAAAATGATCGTAGAGTAAAGCTAATGTGTTTGCACTTACTGTGAAGAAGCACCAGAATAGGCATGAGCAGGCTTGATATAAGGAAGCAGAAAATAAACTTTTATATTAGAGAAATAACAGTAGCTGCCAAATCGTCTAAATGTTTTTACATTTACATAGATATAGCATCAGTAGCATGACTTCAATGCTTGCAAATAGTTGACTATTTTATTTTGGTGGTGATTCCTATTTAGAATACGTTTTCTAGAAGGTATTGATCAAGATTAGGATTACGTTGAATGCTTACATTATTGTCCCTACTCTGACTAAAAATGCAACTGCAAATAACAGGCATATTGTTTTATAATGAATATATTAGAGAGGAAATTCTTTATTGATCAAATCACAGAAATGTATGGTAGTCAAGTGAGGATAAGAAATCATGGAAGTTGTCATAGTCTCTTTGTCAAAGGTAGAACACATTTAATGCAGTCCTCAAGTATAAGGAGCTTACACAGGAGTCTGAAAATATAGCTTATCTGGCTGGTGCATGTGACCTGATAAAGCCATTCTCATCGAGTGGTGACTACTGATACATCTACATGGATGACTGACTATATGATCCTTAGAGTACAGCATGGCTGGCAGGATGTCCTCATTCTCACTTCGTGCAGCTACAATAGAGAAACATGACAAGAAATGTAGAAATAAAAACAGAATAAATCCCTTACTTCTCTCATCTATAGTCCACGGAAGCAGAATATTCATTTGACCCATTATGTTAGGAATGTCTTTCAGACAGTACCAAATATTAGAATGACTACTGGGTGAAATTAAATCAGAGGAAAAGATGTACTCAGAAGAGATGAAATGAATAGTACATTTATGTGTTCAATGTAGAAAAATATGCACAATATATTTGGTCAGTTTTCCACTGAAAAAGAAACCAGGTTACAAACCAGCTTTTTGCTAAATTGCTGTGAAATTAGGTTGTTTCGAAGACATTGTTTGAAAACTTTATTTACTTCGTTGTGAATACATTGCTATTTTATTTGTATGTGTTTGTGAAAATATACATATGTGTTTAGGTAAAAATATATATGTAAATCTGAGTATGTGCATTCGTATATACCTGTGTTGTGTGTATGTGTATAAACTTGCCATGATAATAGGATATTTGAGTATTTGTAGGGCTGTAGAATATTTATAACAGCATTCTCCTAATTGTTTTACTCATTAGGTCAATTCCCACCGATCACAGTTTGCTTTGGGCAATCTACTTAGGTTTTGTTTTGTTTTGTCTTGTTTTCTGGAGTTAATTTTATTATTCTTGATCAAACACAACTAGCAGGTACAGACATCTGAGAGACTTGGGCTCTCTTTTATCAGAGGGTTGTTGAGAGCTTGAATTTAATTAAGTTGTGAACATTAGCAGTCTTGCTCAACATAGATGGTAAGTAGCATGTACAGCAGGAATAAAAATAACTTTTTATTTTTGTTTCCTAATATAGAACCAAAATTTATTAGCTATTATAATTGCATATTCAGTTGCATGACTGCACTTTGAAACATACTCACAGCATCTTCTTTAGTATTTATCTTTAGAAATTCCCCTCTAGTTCCATAGCATTTAATTCTTTGCAATGAGAGAAACGTTTAAATAAAGGTGAGGGCCCTGGTAGGATTATTTGTGATATTGAAATCATTTATTTCAGTTTGTTAATATGGTGGATCACATTGATGGATTTTCGTATATTGAACCACCCCTGCATACCTGGGATGAAGCCTACTTGGTCATAGTGGATAATATCTTTGATGTGTTCTTGGATTTGGTTTGAAAGTATTTTGTTAAGTATTTTTGCATCAATGTTCATAAGGGAGATTGGCCTGAAATTCTCTTTCTTTGTTGAGTCTTTGTGAGGTTTAGGTACCAAGGTGATTGTGGCTTCATAGAATGAGTTTGGTAATGTTCCTTCTGTTTCTATTTGGTGGAATAGTTTGAAGAGAATTGGAGTTAGCTCTTCTTTGAAGGTCTGGTAGAATTCTGCGCTGAAGCCTTCTGGTCCTGGGCTTTTTTTGGATGGGAAACTTTTGATGACTGCTTCTATTTCTTTGGGGGATATAGGACTATTTAATTGATTTACCTGGTCCTGATTCAGCTTTGGTAAGTCAAATCGATCAAGAAAATTGTCCATTTCATTTAGGTTTTCAAATTTTGTTAAGTATAGACTTTTGAAGTATGTCCTAATGATTGTTTGGATTTCCTCAGTGTCTGTAGTTATATCCCCCTTTTCATTTCTGATTTTGTTGATTTGGGTGGTGTCTCTCTGCCTTTTAGTTAGCTTGGCTAAGGGTTTGTCGATCTTGTTGATTTTCTCAAAGAACCAGCTCTTGGTTTCATTGATTCTTTGAATTGTTTTATTTGTTTCTAATTGATTGATTTCAGCCCTGAGTTTGATTATTTCCAGCCGTCTACTCCTTTTTGGTGTGTCTGCTTCTTCTTTTTCTAGGATTTTTAAGTGGGCCATTAAGTTGCTTGAATGAGCTGTCTCGAATTTCTTCTTGAAGGCACTTAGTGTTTGTAGCAGCTTTATTTGTAATAGCCAGAAGCTGGAAACAACCCAGATGCCCCTCAACTGAAGAATGGATGCAGAAACTGTGGTACATTTATACAATAGAGTATTACTCAGCAATGAAAAATAAGGAAATCATGAAATTTGCAGGTAAATGGTGGGACCTGGAAAGGATCATCCTGAGTGAGTTGTCCCAGAAGCAAAAAGATACGCATGGTATATACTCACTCATATAAACATACAATATAGAATAAACCCACTAAAATCTGTACATCTAAACAAACTAAGCAAAAGAGAGGACCCTAACTAAAATGTTCAATCCCCATCCTGAAAGGCAAAGAGGATGGACATCAGAAGAAAAAGAAAATAGGAAACAACCTCGGAACCCGCTACAGAGGGCCTCTGAAAGCCAGAAGAAAACAGGAAACAACCTTGAAACCTGCCACAGAGGGCCTCTGAAAGCTTCTGCAGTATAGACTGTCAAAGCAGATGCTGAGCCTGATGGCCAACTGATGGGCAGAGTGAATGGAATTTTATGTAAGAAGTGGGAAATAGTAAGAGCTGGAGGGGACAGGAACTCCACAAGGAGAGCAACGGAACAAGATAATTTGAACACAGGGAACTTCCCAGAAAATCATACTCCAACCAAGGACTATTCGTGGAGATGACCTGGAACCCCTGCACAGGTGTAGCACACGGCAGTTCAGTGTCCAAGTGGGTTACATAGTAATGGGAAGAGGGACTGCCTCTGACATAATCTGATTGGCCTGCTCTTTGATCACTTCCCCCTGATGGGGGAGCAGCCTTATCAGGCCACAGTAGAGAACAATGCAGCCACTTTTGATGAGAACTGATAGACTCAGATCAGAAAGAAGAGGAGAACCTCCCCTATCAGTGGACTTGGGGAGTGGCATGCATGCAGAAAGGGGAGGGAGGGTGGGATCGGGAGGGGAGGAGGGAGGGGCTTATGGGGGGATACAAAATGAATAAAGTGTAAAAAAAAAAAAA
>NW_026594083.1:7636690-7719628 GCF_907164565.1 Psammomys obesus | reverse complement strand
TTTTTTTTTTTTTTTTTTTTTTTTTTTGTGAAACATTACTTAAGATAGAGAGCAATGCAATATAACCTAAACTTAAAGGGCTACACATCATAACCTGTCATATTACTGTTTGGTACATTTCTCCTAGTGACTTCAGTCACCTCTGCATCTCATTTAGTTCACTTCCAAAGCAGAAATTTTATTGGAAAAGCCCATCCTTTAATTAATTGTCCTTCACTTTGTTCTTCTGCCTGCTCTCTCCTCTTCAGAGAATTAGTGAGTTTATATGAAAACACAGTGCAATCTGCATTCAAAGTCCCTTCATTTTTAAGCCAGTGAGTGAAAGACTGTGAAAACTACAGAAACCATAAACACAAACCGTTTAAAAGCACCTTAGTCAGCTATGTATTTTGTATTAAGTTTTATTTGTGTGAATAGTTATGTAAATGAAATTCTTCTCTGAAATAGCAACAGTAGTTATTAGAACAATCATGTGTAAAGATAATGAATTAGATTATTAATTAAATCAACCCATCCTGAGTACAATGTGTGTTAGTCGATCCAGAGGCCTAGGAGGAGTGTTCTAACATGTTTCATAGCATATGTGATACAAATTTCATTTTTTTCGCAAATTGTACATTGTTTTGTTAATAAAAGCTACAAGAAAATTGGAGATGTAACAAGGATTCTACAGTAACTGTATTGTGGATGTGATATAAAGACATACTAAAATATTAAAGTGATATACAGGTGTGTGTGTGTGTGTGTGTGTGTGTGTGTGTGTGTGTGTGTGTGTAGGAGGGTACCATAGAGGAAGACCTAAATATATTCTGTTACAGTGAAAATTATTCTCATTATTTCCTTTTACTTTTACTTCCTCCTCAGAATGGCATATCGATGTCATGTTTCTTTCCATTTAAGCATTTATAATTCGTTCTTCAGTTTGCTGTGATGGAAGCTGTTACCTTACTTTCTGTAATCTCTAGGAAGCATCATTTCTCTTCTCTTCCCAAAATGACCTTCAGCTGAGTCAGAGAACAGGTCTTCACTACTCTGTGAAGCAAACCACATGCTTTGAAAGAGATTGTGCAATGTAAAATTAACATAAATAAAGTAAAATCATTCAAATATAAACTGTTGATCTGTACATTGAACAAGTAGAGGGCAGAATAACACCAAAGAGCAAACACAGGAACATAGATTTAAAAACCAACAAAAATTCTACCAAAATGGCATTAGTGAGTCGGGGAGACGGCTCAGTCAGTGAGGACTTTACCTCGGACTGTCAAAGACTTGAGTTTATTGTCTAGAATTTTATAACAGAACAAGTTTTGATTGCACATGCGTGTAATATGCAGGTGAGGTTCACAAAGTCATGCAGATCCCCAGTCCTTTCTGGCCAGCTAGCCAAAACAAAATTCAAATCAGGGAGACCCAGATAAAATAAGAGATTCTGTCTTAAAATGAAAGTGGAGCGTCCTGAGGGAGGACGGCTGAAGCCGCCCTCGGCCTCCATGTAGAGTGTCTGCACATAACCTCCCCACCCCCAAATGCAAATACCCCCTACAGGAACGTACAGGCATTTGTTCCTATGCATGTGTACATGCATGCACACACTCACACAACCTAAGAAATACCCATGAAAAGTTAAAACAAGTTTTTTGTCTTCTCAACAATAACCACTGAATATGCACTTAGGCTTCCAATTCTCCCACGTATTTGTCTCACAGTCACAAGTAAGTTCTGTTTTGAACCAGATGACTTACAGATTTTTAAGAACAAAGATATTGAGAAAGAATTTCACTAAGTAGTTCACATAACCAGCACCATCAAGACATTCTGTGCTGAGGTACTGGGAACATTTTACTTATTCTCCTTCATTAGGGGTGCTTATAAAAGTTTTAATTTCCTACCTTCCATGAGTTACCTAAAAGGTAACAGAAGATTAATGAATTAATAATAAATTAATCGCTGAAGGTGCTTTGAGGATGCTATATTAAAAGCCCTATTTTAAGGAAGTGGAAAGGTTGTTGGAAGAATATATCAACATCAAGGAATGTCTAATTATGTTTCTAAGTGGTAGTTAACAGCAAATTATGCATACACGTTGTGTAGTGGTGTAAGAAAATAAGGAAACATTTAAGATAACTTCACCGAGCCTTTACTTGGCTGCTTTGTCTGGGTTGTTGTCACAGCTTCAGAAGGAAGTCCATTCAAGTTCTACACATAAAACTATTCACACTACTTAGAATTGATTCTCTCAAAGAGTGTGTATGTAAAGGCTAGGAATCCCTTTTTGAGATTGCTTTGGACGTCCAGAAAACCTTCCATTGAGTGACCGTTATTAGCACCATGTCTTGAGCATGTTTTCTGATTTCAGTTACTGGAAAGACACTTGGTTATTCTCAGCCCCAGGCACATTTTGTATATTTTCACCCTCCAACCGAGGCTGTAGTGTGTTAACTAAGTTTAGCCCCCTACTCATACCTTGGGTTTTCAGCTCCTGAAGACTTTCTCGCATTGCCATTCTAAATACAGGTATGTTCATACATACTGTCTCAGACACTCATTTGGATCTGTGCTGACCTATCATACCATGTGTGTACCCCTTCAGCCATTTTTTTTATTCTTCAGTGTAGTTTCTCTTCATCTTTCTTCTTGCTGTCCTTCTTTTCCATCTTAGCAATCTGTTAAGCACCAATCCATGCCATGTTTCCGTTGAGGCTTAAGTGAAACTCTTTTTGAGTGAGAACTCTTCTCATCAGCTCATTCAGAACTTTATGCTATCATACATAATACCACCCCTCAAGGTGTGATGGAATTGTCTATTAGCTTTTCTCCTTAGTAGACCATGGATCTGACCACTGAGATCAGAAGAAGACATTAAGTCTCCTGGAACTGAAGTTATGGATATTTTAAACAGTTGTGCTGTGCTGGGGATCCTACTCTGGTCCTCTTTAAAAACAAGTACTCTTAATCCCCATCTCCTTTCTCCAACTCAGAATCCTCTGTGTTTGATGATTAAATAAAGGTGGGATGATCAACTCAGAGGTAAAGAAAGTATCCCTAGAAAACTGATGGAGTAAGGTCAAATGAAAATTAATGGGAAAAAGACAGAGCAGCATTTTATCATAATTTTTGGAATAATAACCTGGAAACAGAAGCAAGATGTGGAAAGGGGCAGGGGGAACAAGGAGACATTGAGAATTATTTTTTTCGTGTGTGTGTGTGTGTGTGTGTGTGTGTGTGTGTGTGTGTGTATGTGTTTGCAACCAGTCTGAAGAGCAAGCCGTTTTTTTTTTCTCTCTTTCTTTCTCGGGGATACTGTTGTTCTGCTCCATGGAAAATGTTTTGACTCGCAGAGCATTAGCAGGTGACTTGTTTAATAAAGGCTGTTTACCCTCTGTGGCAATGTGCACTTTAAGTTTGCCCTTTGCACACAGATGAATCACAAAGTTCTCAAAGGAAAGAGCTGTGTTTATTCAGCAAACCTAAAGGTTATCAGTATCATTAAGGAAAATATAAGATAAGAAACATTTTGATCTATTACATCCAATCTCTCTGTACAATGATAGAATTTATCTAGCTTTAAAATTAAATGGAGAGCTGGAGAGACACAAAAAGGGGGCTATGCAGCTCCTCTGCTAAGAACAAGTACTTTAAAATGAAAACAGCCATTATTTTCCCTTAAAAGAATGATTTTTCTCATTTATCTTAATAAATAAAATAAGGCTTCCAGCATGGATACAGATCATTGATAAACTCCCAAATATAAGTTTCTGCCTGCTTATGAGATGAAACACAATACCTTATCCTGGTTTCCTTGATGCCTACTATATATTTTTCTTATCTCAACATTTACACTGAATCAGAAAATAAATTACAAAAAATAAAATAAAATTGTGCATGTATTTGTAATATAGAACTTTTATCTTCACAGATATAAATTATTAAGTGCAATATATAAGTCACAACTAAAAACACACATATTTCATACAAATATGTTTATGCCTAAGGTTGAATTAATCCAGTTAGTTACAACCCAGTGAAGGAAAATTTCAGAAATGCATTTTCTCTGCCCCAAATACCTTGTGCCTGTGTCTTCTACTGCCTGATGCAAGCAACACAGAATCAAGTGTTCTGTATAATTAAATATGTAGAAATATATAGAGAAGATACAGATTTCATTACCATTTAAATTACCTTTTGTGCATCAAAAGAGATAGTAAAACCATGGAACTGAAGAGCGAAGATAAAAGATTCTGTGCACTAATGCTTTATTTTAAATCACATTTAACCCTGTCCATTTTCAGTTCATACTTAAGCAGTCATGTTTTGGCAAACGGCATAAATTCTGAACACATAAAGGAGAAGGGGAAGAATAAAAGAGAGGATGATAACAGGGAAAATGTGGTGAGAGGGGATGGAAAGAAAGCTGTACTTATTGGAAACATGGGAACAAATTATTTCTCTTTTGACTGACAAAAACATCCAAGTAGCTTTGTCTTCATCCATCTATTTGCATATGAAACTTTTACGATAATGCAAGACAATAAATATATGTACCTGTCTCAATGCCTTTCCTTAAGACAAATAGTTCACTATAGTATTGGATAAAACAGGGACAGTAATTTTATACAAGAGATAGCACGTCTCTGCTTCTTAGAAACCTTTGAGGTTCCATCCATAAAATTTGCAGGCAAATGGACGGAACTACCATGGCTTATAAGAAGCAGGGTCATGCTTTCCCATAGGGCCCTGTGTAACGTTTACACTCTTGCTCTAGGTCCCAATGTTTGTATAATTACAGAGAAAACACTAGCCAGTGTGAAGCATCCTAGAAATCCATTAGTCTCAACTATCCTTTTCACTAAGAATGGAATGAAACCTGAGTGTTGTATGTCTCTTAACATGTTTTTGGTTTGGTTTGGTTTTAACTTTCAGTTATCAACGTGTACAAATAGCCAAGCCTTTAAAAGTGGAGGCTTTTTTTTTTTCTCCTGTGATTTTGATTTGTTTTCCTGACATCACAAGGAGTCTTGGTTTCTGTGCAGATTAATTCAATGGTTTGTTGACAATTAACTAAGAGATTCGGATGTCTGCTTTCCTCTGCCATGCTGCATCCTCAGTCATGGCTAGCCTACTGAACCCAGATTGTTCTGGAATGGTTCTCAGAGTCTGGCATATAGGCATAAAAATAGGCAAACAAATCTAACAGTACTTCTCTGTAGTTTTTTTTTTTTTAATTTTATGTTAAAAACAAAAGTCTAATGGTCTTTCATCAGTCTTCTCACATTTCACTGATAAGGACTTAATGTTTAGAAACAAACAAAGGAAACAGCTTCTTTCCCGACAAATTCACAGCCGCTCTCGCATGAAAATAGGGTTTAGGACACTAGAGAAATGGTTCACTAGTAAGGACACTTGCTCTTGCGGAGGACCAGAGTTTAGCTCATAGTACCCACACCAAGTCACTCACAAATACCAAGAGATCCATCTTTTTCTTCTGGTCTCCAGGTGCACCTGCACCATGAGCACACACCTGCAACACCTCAGCCTCAAACACCCATACACATAATAAAAAACAAAATATTAAATATTTTAAAAAGTGGTGGTCAGAAGGCACAGAAAACCTAAAAGGTATTGAAGATCAGATTGTAAAAAGTGTCTGCATATTACTGACTTCTTATTAAGAACAAGATATTCTTGTTTCTGAATATTTAGAAGCTCTGAATAGTTACCAAGGCGCTGTTCCACTCATAAGATTTGGTTACTGTGATCCAAGGAAATAATTGGACAGTTATACCTCTCTACATTTTCAGATAATTAACTTAATAGATGTGAAGTATGGGGGATAATTATGACAAAGTATCTTGGTCATTTAAATAATGAAAAATCAACTGCATGGAAAGGAAATATTCTGCTAAATTGTGAACATGCATACTAACACAAGCCTTGCCAGACCACAGAGGAAGAGGATGCAGTTAGTCCTGAGGAGACCTGATAGGCTAAGATTAGATTCAAGGGGAGGCGGATCTCCCATATCAGTGGACTAAGGGAAGGACATAGGAGGAGAAGAGGGAGAGTGGATGGGACTGAGAGCAGATGAGGAAAGGGGCTATAGCCAGGATACAAAGTAAATACATTGTAATAAATAATAAAAAATAAAAATTAAAAAGACAAGGAACATCACGTCCTGTGAAATGACAAACTGCTATGGTCTTCCAGAAACTTTCTGCTCTTGCTATATAAAAATGGAAGAAAAAAAAAAAAACAACTTTTACTCTTGCTTCCTCCAGGACAAGTAGATAATAAAATGCTTCAGGGGTAACAAAATCTTTCTTTGGAGATGCTTGTTACCTTTGTGTGTGTTATCATCACATCATATGTCAGAGCTGACTCTCCCTGGTCAGTCTTAAGCAGTCTGCTTTAACCTGGGAAGTCCCAGATTATTGTCTGCACAAAATGAAGAACAGAGCTTGAGTTTCCCTCCCGTCTGGTTGTAAGCTGAAGAGTAAACTGTGAGGTTAGCAGAAAGTTAGGAAAGAAAATACAGCAAAATCCCTTATGTCACTATTGCTTTCAGATGCATTCCTTTTTAATCCTTTGCACAGTGTAACAGAAAATACCATTTAAAATGCAAAAGAGAGTGGGTTTTGAAATAAAGGGGCAGGATATTCCTTAGGACCCCATGGTTGAATTCTACTATTGTGACAGATCATATAGTTAATAAGATTACTAGTCAGGAGAATAAATACCCTAAGTTTCCAGTAATTCCAGGTATATTTATTTTCTTTCTAGCCATCAAAATCATTGTTTTAGGAATTTAGGTTAAACAAAGGAAATAAAACTAAATACAGATGTCCACATAAGCTCAGTGTCAGTACTTCCTAAATTTGTACAATTTATTTGAAACAAGTGGAATGATGTCAGATTCCTCCTGACCTAAAAAAACCACCAAGCACATTACAAGATCACATGCTTCATTCCTTCAGACAGTAAATGCCAGGGCACTGTGTGATGCTGTTTCATTTGACACGAGACATCAGCGAATAACAGTGCACTCCCATGGACAGCTCTGAACACTGATTCCAGCACTGGCTTTACTTCAGCATTTCTGTTCTTAGAAAAAATATTGAAGGTTTTAGTCACTCTCTCCTTCAACTGTAAACTAAAGATAATACTTCACAGTATCCTCTATATTCTTTTCTGCATTTTAGAAAAGCAATCTTATAACTAGTGTTGCAGAGCAGAGGTTACAAGGCTTTATAGTGGTGTAATGAGGATTGGCAACATGATAACTAACTAGCAAATTTCTCAGACATTTTGCCTGAATTGAGAACAAATCACCCAGATACACCTAACTTTTTACTCTTATGTCATATTTTTTCCTTTCCAGAAATGGCAGCATTATAGTCCTTTTTGACCTTTTTTTTGCTCACTGGGTGTCAGATGAAAATGTAAAAGAAGAACTGATTCAAGGCATTGAAGCAAATACATCCAGCCAGCTGGTCACTCTCCATATTGATTTGAACAGCATCGATATCACAGGTATCTGTGAACATTATTTGATTTCTTTGAATCATTAAGCTATGAAATTAAGATTCTAGCACTATAGGAGAGAGGCGGGAGAATCGTCCTTGGCTTTAGGAGCACGTCGGTTCGCCTGAGGTAACACATCTACATGAGAACAGTGAAATATTTGAAGGGAACTATCAGTGAGAAGAGGCTTGGAAACTATCAAATATAGAAAAGATTCTGAAAATGTCAGCGGACATAGATGTCCGCTAGTCTTGACATATTCTATATTGGTCAAGTGTATCTGACTTTTCTTCAATCATTCATTAGAAATCCAAATTAGAAAATTAATCACTGAGTCACAGACCTTATGAGATTACAGTCAAGAGGCAAAGACAAATGTGTAATTAAAAACTGAAAAGAAGACAAAGAGGGGCTAATAAATTTAATCCGATCCAATTTTCTATTGAAAAAGTTAACTTTACTCTTAAAGTGATAAGACGTTCTTTATCCTAAAAATACACAAAAGGAGAAAGCTTAGGAGTCAAAGCTAACACCAGAGAGAGCTGGGTCAGCAGATAGTGTCGCATGGCTGACACTGTGCTACACCCGCTGAAGCCAAAACGGAGAGAGTGAACAGACTCCAAAAATTGCCTTCTAACTTTCACAGACATGCTCTCCTCACAGATTATGTCACAAATACACATGAACACACACACACACACACAAATTGCGCAAAATAATAATTTACTTTTTTATTCATTCTCGGGTCCAAGGCCTGATATTATTTTATATAGAATTTCTTTCTTTAATGTGAGTCACATTTAAAGGACAGTGATTATACACAGTCTCAAGGCTATTACCAATTTCAGGGGGTCACTATTTACCTCCAGAGCGATACGTGCTCAGATGTACATTCCACTATTGCCAAACTTTCTGAAATGTAAGTTTTGACAGTCATCAGCTACAAGCTTTGGATATGTAAAGCAGTAGTGGAGAGACTTTATTTTATTTTATTTTATTTTATTTTATTTTATTTTATTTTATTTTATTTTATTTTATTTTTTTACCGTCTAAACTGTAATCTTTCTTTTTTTTAATTTTATTTTTTTCTTATCAGTTACATTTTATTAACTCTGTATCCCAGCCATGTCCCGATCCCTCATTCCGTCCCAGTCCCTCCCTCCCTCCCTCATCTCCACCATGCCCCTTGCCAAGTCCACTAATAAGGGGGACCTCCTCCCCATTCATCTGATCCTGTTTTATCAGGTATCTTTAGGACTGGCTGCAAAGCTCTCCTCTGTGGCCTAACAGGACTGCTCCTCCCTTGGGGGGTGGGGAGGCCAAAGAGCCAGTCATTGAGTTCCTGTTAGAAATAGTCCTTGTTCCCCTCACTATGGGAAACCAATTGGTTACTGAGCTACCACAGGCTACATCTGAGCAGAGGTTTTAGGTTACATTAATACATGGTCCTTGGTTGCATGTTAGTCTCAGAAAAGACCCTGTGCCCAGAAATATTTGGTCCTTGTGGAGCTCCTATCCTTTCCTCAATAGACTAACTCCCCTTCTTTCTTATGATTCCCTGTACTCTGCCAAAGGTTTGGTCATGAGTCTTTGCTTTGAAAACACTGCTAGTTAGAGTCTTTCAAATGCACTCAGTAGACTCCTGTAATATGTTCAATGCGCACCCCATCTGTTTTTCTAAACGAGGATTGATAATCTTACTCCATGTCCGCTCTCTTGATTATCTTTTTTAGGTGTATAGAGTTCATTATGTTTATCATATCTTATAGGTCTATATAAGTGAGTATATACCGTGTTTGTCTTTCTTCTTCTGGGATATTTCACTCAGGATGATCTTTTCTAGATCTCACCATTTGCCTGGAAATTTCATGATTCCCTCCTTTTTGATTGCTGAGTAGTACTCCATTGTGTAAAAATACCACAATTTCTGTACCCATTCCTCCGTTGATGGACATCTGGGTTGTTTCCAGTTTCTGGCTATTACAAATAATGCTGCTATAAACATGATTGAGCAAATATCCCTTTTGTGTACTTGAGCAAACTTTGGGTATATACCTAGCAGTGGTATAGCTGGGTCTTGAGGAAGCACTATTCCTAATTGTCTTAGAAAGCGCCAGATAGATTTCCAGAGTGGTTGTATCAGTTTACATTCCCACCAGCAGTGGAGGAGGGTTCTCCTTTCTCCACAACCTCTCCAGCATGTGTTGTCACTTGAGTTTTTCATCATGGCCATTCTGATGGGTGTAAGGTGATATCTCAGGGTCGTTTTGATTTGCATTTCCCTGATGGCTAATGAGGATGAGCATTTCTTTAAGTGTTTCTCTGCCTTCGATATTCCTCTGTTGAGAATTCTCTGTTCAGCTCTGTTCCCCATTTTTTAATTGTGTTACTTGGTTTGTTGCTTTTCAGCTTCTTTAGTTCTTTGTATGTACTCTATATTAGTCCTCTGTCAGATAAAGGGTTAGTGAAGATTCTTTCCCAATCTGTAGGCTGGCGTTTTGTTTTGATGACAGTGTCCTTTGTTTTACAGAAGCTTTTCAGTTTCATGAGGTCCCATTTATTGATTGTTGCTCTTAGAGCCTGTGCTGTTGGTGTTCTGTTTAGGAAGTTGTCTCCTGTGCCAATGAGTTCTAGGCTGTTCCCCACTTTTTCTTCTAACTGATTTACAGTATCTGGTTTTATGTTGAGGTCTTTGATCCACTTGGACTTTAGTTTTGTGCAGGGTGATAAATATAGATCTATTTTCATTTTTCTGCATGTGGACATCCAGTTGGACCAGCACCATTTGTTGAAGATGCTGTCTTTTTTTCATTGAATGGTTTTGGCTTCTTTGTCAAAAATTGAGTATTCATAGGTGTGTGGGTTTATTTCTGGGTATTCTATGCGGTTCCATTGATCCTCCTTTCTGTTTCTATGCCAATACCATGCAGTTTTTATTACTATTGCTCTGTAGTACAACTTGAGATCAGGGATGGAGATACCTCCAGATGATCTGTTGTTGTACAGGATTGTTTTGGAGATTCTGGGTTTTTTGTTTCTCCATATGAAGCTGAGAATCCTTTTTTCAAGGTCTGTAAAGAATTGAGTTGGTATTTTGATGGGAATTGCATTGAATCTGTAGATTGCTTTTGGCAGGATGGCCATTTTCACAATGTTAATCCTACCAATCCATGAGCACGGGAGATCTTTCCATCTTCTGAGATCTTCTTCAATTTCTTTCTTCAGAGACTTGAAGTTTTTCTCAAATAGGTCTTTCACTTGCTTGGTTAGTGTCACCCCAAGATACTTTATGTTATTAGTGGCTATTGTGAAGGGTGTTGTTTCCCTAATTTCTTTCTTGGCCCTTTTGTCTTTGGTATACAGGAGGGCTTCTGATTTTTTTGAGTTGATTTTGTATCCTGCCACTTTGATGAAGGTGTTTATCAGCTGGAGGAGTTCTCTGGTTGAATTTTTGGGGTCGCTCATATATACAATCATATCATCTGCGAATAGTGACACTTTGACCTCTTCCTTTCCAATTTGTATCCCCTTGATCTCCTTTAGTTGTCTTATTGCTCTGGCTAGGACTTCAAGTACTATGTTGAAGAGGTATGGAAAGAGTGGGCAGCCTTGTCTTGTCCCTGATTTCAGTGGGACTGATTTAAGTTTCTCTCCATTGAGTTTGATGTTGGCTATAGGCTTGTTGTATATTGCCTTTACTATGTTTAAATATGTGCCTTCTTGTATTCCTTATCTCTCCAAGACTTTAAACATGAATGGGTTTTGGACTTTGTCAAATGCTTTTTCAGCATCTAAGGAAATGATCATGTGGTTTTTCTCCTTCAGTTTGTTTATGTGGTGGATTATATTGATGGATTTCCGTATGTTGAACCACCCTTGCATGCCTGGGATGAAGCCTACTTGGTCGTGGTGGATGATATCTTTGATGTGTTCTTGGATTCGGTTTGCAAGTATTTTATTGAGTATTTTTGCGTCAATGTTCATAAGAGAGATAGGTCTGAAGTTCTCTTTTTGTTGGGTCTTTGTGTGGTTTAGGTATCAGGGTGACTGTTGCTTCATAGAATGAGTTTGGTAAAGTACCTCCTGTTTCTATTTTGTGGAATAGTTTGAGGAGAAGTGGTGTGAGCACTTCTTTGAAGGTCTGGTAGAATTCCGCACTGAAACCATCTGGCCCAGGGCTTTTTTTGGAGGGGAGACTGTGAATGACTGCTTCAATTTCCTTGGGGATATAGGGCTGTTCAGTCTTTCTACCTGATCTTGACTTAATGTTGGAAGATGGAATCTATCAAGAAAATTGTCCATTTCATTTAGGTTTTCAAATTTTGTGGCATATAGGCTTTTGTAGTATGACCTAATGATTGTTTGAATTTCCTCTGTGTCTGTAGTTATGTCACCCTTTTCATCTCTGATTTTGTTGATTTGGAAAGATTCTCTCTGCTTTTTAGTTAGTTTGGCTAAGGGTTCGTCTATCTTGTTGATTTTCTCAAAGAACCAGCTTTTTGTTTCATTGATTCTTTGAATAGTTTTATTTGTTTCTAATAGATTGATTTCAGCCCTGAGTTTGATTATTTCTAGCCTTCTGCTCCTCTTAGGTGTATCTGCTTCTTTTTTTTCTAGGTTTTTCAGTTGGACAATTAAGTTGTTTGTATGTGATGTTAAAAATTTCTTCTTGCAGGCACTTACTGCTATAAATTTTCCCCTGAGCACTGCTTTCAATGTGTCCCATAAATTTGGGTATGTTGTGCCTTCATTTTCATTGAATTCTAGGAAGTCTTTAATTCCTTTCTTTATTTCTTCCTTAACCCAGCTGTCGTGAGTAACAGGTTGTTCAGTTTCCATGTGCGTGTAGGCTGTTTGTTATTTCTGTTGTTGTTGAGGTCCAGCTTAAGTCCATGGTGGTCAGATAGAATACAAGGGATTATTTCAATCTTTTTGTATCTGTTGAGGTTTGCTTTATGACCAACTATATGGTCTATTTTGGAGAAGGTTCCATGCGGTGCTGAAAAGAAGGTATACTCTTTTGAGTTTGGATGAATAGATCTGTAGACGTCTATTAGGTCCATTTGATTTAGTGTCTCTGTAAGTGTTTTTATTTCCCTATTTGTTTTCTGTCTAGTTGATCTGTCCCTTGGTGAGAGTGTAGTGTTGAAGTCTCCCACTATTAGGGTTTTAGGATCAATGTGTGATTTAAGCTTTAATATTGTTTCATTTACGAATGTAGGTGCTCTTGTATTTGGGGCATAGATATTCAAAATTGTGATGTCCTCTTGGTGGATTTTTCCCTTGATGAGAATATAGTGGCCGTCCTTATCTTTTTTGATTAACTTGGGTTGAAAATCTATTTTATTAGATATTAGGATGGCTACTCCCGCTTGTTTTCTGGAACCATTTGCTTGAAAGACATTTTTCCAGCCCTTAACTCTGAGGTAGTGTTAATCTTTGTTGCATAGGTGTGTTTTTTGGATGTAACAGAATGATGGATCCTGTTTCCGCAACCATTCTGTTAGTCTGTGTCTTTTAATTGGGGAGTTGAGTCCGTTGATGTTGATAGAAACTAGTTACCAACAATTGTTACTTATTTTAGATGTGGTGTTGGTGGTGTCACTGAGTTTCATTGCTTGTCTTCTTTTGGTTTTTTTGTTGTGTAGTTATCTATTTCGTCTGTTTCCTTCGATGTAGTTGTTTTCTTTGGTTTGGAGTTTCCCTTCTAGTAACTTCTGTGAAGCTGGGTTACTATGTAGATTTTGTTTAAATTTGGTTTTGTCTTGGAATATCTTGAATTCTCCATCTATGTTGATTGAAAGTTTTGCTGGGTATAGTAGTCTGGGTTGGAATCTGTGGTCCCTTAAGGACTGTATGATTTCTGTCCAGGCCCTTCTGGCTTTCATAGTTTCTGTTGAGAAATTTGGTGTGATTCTGATAGGTCTACCTTCATATGTTACTTGGCCTTTTTCCCTTGCTGCATTTAGAATTTTTTCTTTGTTTTGTAGGTTCAGTGTTTTGACTATGATGTGACGTGAAGCATTTCTTTTCTGGTCTAGTCTACTTGGTGTTCTGTAAGCCTCTTGTATGTTTATGGCCATCTCCTTCTTTAGGTTGGGAAAGTTTTCTTCTATAATTTTCTTGAAAATATTTTCCGGACCTTTGAGCCTGATGTCTTCTTTTTCTTCTACTCCTATTATTCTTAGGTTTTGTCTTTTCATGGTGTCCTTGATTTCTTGGATGTTTTGTGTTTGGAACTTTTCTGATTTTATTTTTTCTTTGAGAGACGTGTCAATTTCCGCAAGTGTATCTTCGGCTCCTGAGATTCTTTCTTCTATCTCTTGTATTCTGTTGATGATGCTTACCTTTGTAGTTCCTGATCTTTTTTCTATGTTCTCCAGCTCCTGGTTTTTCTCTATTTGTGTTTTCTTCATTGATTCTAATTCTGTTTTCATGTCTTGCACCATTTCCTTCATCTGTTTGAATGTGGACTCCTGCTTTTCAATGATAGCTTCTATTTTTTTGTCTGTTTCCTCTCTATGTATCACTAATTGTGCCCCTACTTCTTTGGGTATAATTGCCTATATTTCTATGAGAGCTTTGTTTATTTCTTCTTTATTTGCCTTCATTTGTGTGGACATTTCTTTGAGAGCTTTGTGCATTTCTTCTCGGTTTGCCTCAATTTTCGTGGTCATTTCTCTGAGAGCACGATTTGTTTCCTCTTGGTTAGTCTCGATTTCTTTGGTTATTTCTCTGAGGGCTTTGTTCATTTCATCTTTATGGGCCTCTAATTGCTGGAGAAACATAGTTTTGAGGTCGTTTTCTTTTATATCTAGTGAATTAAAGTGTCCATTGTTTTGTGGGGTTGCTGGTGAGTTCATTATGTCCTGATTTTTGTTGGGAGTGTTCTTACGTCTGCCTCTAGCCATCTGGTTATTTATAATCCTCACTGGTTGTTCCTCGAGATTGAAGTTTGGGCTATGATCCTCTCTTTTTGTTTTCTGGACTCTTTTTTCAGGAAGATGAGCAAGGTTTACTGCTTTGGGAGTGTGCACTGTGGTTTCAGTTTTGCCTAAGTAAGGAATGTGACGCTGGTGCTATTCGTGTGCACTTTTAGCGGGCGCAGTGTGCATGCGTGGATTCTCTGACTATTGCAGTGGCCTGCAAGCCACTATTACACAGTTCTGACTGAGATCCAGGGATTGTTTGCCTGGATTACCCTGGTGGACCCGCAAGGCAGAGGCTTCAATGTTGGGGTCGCTATCCCAAGAATCCCTATGATACCCACACTAGGAGTGTGGGTGGCAGGGATCTCGTCTGGTTGCTTCTGTGGAGAGGCCCTAGGTCTGGGGCAATCTCTCCTTAGAAGGCTCACTCACTCTCTTGCAGGACCAGTTGGAATGCACAGGGGTTCCCCTTGCTCACTATTTTCTGTTTTGGTCCTGCTGCGGAAGTGCACGGGTAGGCTAACAGTCAGCTCTGTGACACTGTGGCCGCAGGACTCGGTATCCACCTTTTCTGTGTGCTGCCTCTTTGTCCTTTCCCTCTGCCAGGAGGGGTTATGTTGAATGGTCCCTGGGTGGCGCGGGAAGGAGTTAGGATGAGTGTACTCAATACCAGATCCTGGGCCCAGATCTCTCTGCCAGAAGCAGCCTAGCGGTAGAATCTGTTTGCTGATCCCAAGAGAGTACCAGGTAGGGTTGAGTGTCCTCAGATCCAGAGCTTGGGTTTCTCTGCTAGGCCCTGCTTGGTGAGCTGGAGAGAGGGTGCTGTGTCCTTGGCAGGCTGCCTCTCTGTCCTTCCCCTCTGACCTTCTCCTCTGCTAGGGCAAGCTTATGGAGGTGCTCTCAGGGGAGTGCCAACAGGGGTTGGGGCTTCTCAGTCGGATCCTGAGCTCTGAGCTGGCGTTTCTCTGCCAGGGGTTTGGGGGGGCGCCGGTGATAGAACTTGCTGCTAGACCTTATTGCGCTGGACCCAGGATAATCTCAGGATGTGTAGAATGACCACAGTCCCAGATCCCGAGCTGTAGTTTGTTTGCTAGGAGTGGCCGGCAGCACTGGAGTTCCGGCACTGTGAAGCCGCTGTGTGCCTCTTTATCCTTCTGCTCAGCTGTGGCAGGGTGATAGCGGCGTTTGGGGGAGTGCCCGAAAGGATTGGGTTTTCTCATCCCCGATCTCGGGTTGGGGTACAGACAATGTGGTCTGTGGCAGATTCTGCTGGCTGCCTCCTGCCTCCTCTGAAGAGGGAGTAGGGATTTTGAGCTGGGTGCGAAACTGTGCAGCTGTAATCCGTGTGCAGCGGGAGCTCAATTGTGATGGTGGCAGGTACCCGTGGTTGGAGAGACCTTCCAGTGAAAGACTGGGTGACCCGTGACCAGTCTGTCAACTTTCCTTCCCCGTGGGGTTTTCTTGCGACTGGGACTCCCAGCCTCAGGCACCCTTGTGCCCACGGATCAGCCTGGGAAAGTAATCGGGACAAGCAGGCTTGCGGCACCAGCCCGGAGACCCAAAGCCCACGTTAGCTGGGTTCTCTTCCAGGTTCTGTCTGGGCAGCCGAGAGTGGACCCGACCGATTCCCATGCTGTGGGAGCCTCCCCTCACCTGGGAAACACGATCGATAGCTGTTGTTTTAGGGCCCAGAGTTCAGTCTCCTGGTGGCTGCACGGAGTGTGTTGTCCTGCTTCTCAGACACGGTGTTCTCCTGGTGCAGCCATCTTGGCCCCCCCTCGAGGCTTTATTTTTAAAAGTTATACACAGATAATAGGTCTCCTGGATCTCTAAGGATTGGATATGAAGTTTCCCCTTAATAGATTGTTATTAAAGTGTTTGAAAGATACTTGGAACAGGAAAATGCTAAATTGACAAATAGATTATCTTACTAACGAACTCCTTGTTGAATGGATTTTAAAAAGAAGGTGAGGTATGGTTGGAGAAAGTAGGCCTCTTTCTGTGGCTTTGTAGAATATAAGTTTTACTGTCACAGTTATCTTCAGCTGTCAGCTTAAGCTATCTGAGCAGTGGAAACCACCTCGGTTGAGGGATTGTCTCTACTCTATCAGCTTGTGGTTATGTATGTGGGGCATTTCCTTTTTAATTAATGGGGAGCAATCAACCCTGTGGTTGAAGCCAACCCTGAGTAGATAAGCCTGGGTCATAAAACGAATGGAGTAGGTAAAACTATGAAAGATGGATGAGTTATTAAGCAGAGTTTTCCTGTGACCTCTGCTTCCATTCCTGCCTCCACATTTTTGCCCTTGTTTTTCTCAATGATGAACAGGAACCTGAAGGTTCAACAAACACTTTTTGTCCAAGTTGCATTTGGTCATGTTCATAACAGCAACAGGAAAGCGAGGTAGAGCAATTAATGAAATTGGTCTCTTTATCAGGAAGTTTGTCAGGTTGTCTACCAATCTTGTTTCTGTGTTACAGAGTACAACTTACGATTCCACACTGTATGTGGAGACTTACTGCTTTAATAATAATATTATTATAATTCCCAAACAAAATATATTCTTGCTTTTTCACTTCCTACCCCATCCCTCAGCACTTCTTCACTGATCATTACTATAATGTGAGCAGATGACCTAAATCATTTCCTTCTACCCTAATTGTCCACCCTCATCATCTACCCAGAAAAAGTAAAGATAGTCACCTTTGCCAGAACCTTCTGAAGCCATGAGACTAAATAAATCTTTCTTCCTTTAAGTGGTTTATCTTTACACATCAACAATCAGAATTATATTAATATGTATAATATTAATTATACATATTATAATTAATATTGCATTTTGTATTCTAGTCCCCTTCCATTCAGTTCAGTTCAAAAAGATATTACAGTCTGTTTAGTTTATCTGCTTTTCTATGTTCACAGTTCCTTATGTCCTAATGCTGGGGTTATGTATATTTCAGAATTCATATTTCAGGTATATTAGGGAAACTCATATCAAAAATAATATCAATAAATAAGTAGGCATGCCAAAAAAAGGGTAGAAACAAATTGAACAGTCATCATCAGATCTGATCAAGAACAAAGTCGGTCAGTGTAGCTTTGCATTTCAATTAATTGCACAAGCTTTCAGAAGAGTATGTCCTTTCTACGTTTAGATTTTGTAGTAGTAGATTCACACCTGTAACACATTAGTATAGGAAATTTTTCTTTACAAGGTTGGGTCCTGATGCACCAATTCCAGTCACTTCCCTGATTAAGTATTTTCTTTGCCAAAAAATTAGCCAAATTTCTATGTATACCAAGAGCCATGCTTCCTGCATCCTAGCCTATGGAGCAGACATGGTGTATTTTGGACCTTTAATTAAATTAATCTGAAAATTACCATTAGCCATCATTAAATACAGCAGACATATTACCCATCAAACCATTTTGTAACCATATCTAATAAAATTTTGTTGTGTAAGCATTTTATCACTCCCATTTTGCAAAGTAAGAGGAAAAATCCAAAGGATTTTGGTAAATTGCCTAGCATAGTAGTTACAAAAGATAAAGAACTCAGAACAAGATATTTTGAGACTACTGTCTTTTCTTTTTGATCATCAGACCAGTTTTCCTATAATGGTTATATCATTGGAAAATAATACTTTATTTTTTCAAATCATTTTTTCTAAAAAAATTTTCTCTGTAATGGTATTAATGTTGGTAGTCTCTTTGATGAACTGCTTGACATATGCTAAAATTAATCTTTATGAGTCCATATATCATAACTGCATAACTTTGATGATAAACTTTCTAGTCAAAAATCAAACAAGTCAGGAGCCTGACACAGAGGATCTCTGAAAGGCTTTGCCCTGCAGACTAACAATGCAGATGCTGAGACTTATGGGCAACCTTTGGGCAGAGTGCAGGGAATCTTAGGAAAGAAGTGGGAAACAGTAAGATCTGGAGAGGACAGGAACTCCACAGGAGAGCAACAAAACCAAAAAATCTGAGCACAGGGTTCTTTCCTGAGACTGATACTACAACCAAGAACCATGCATTTAGATAACCTAAGACCCCTGCACAGATGTGGCCCATGGCAGTTCAGAAACCATAGTAATAGGAATAGGGACTGTCTCTGACATGAATTGATTGGCCTGCTTTTTAATTACCTCCCCCTGAGGGAGGAGCAGCATTACCAGGCCACAGAAGAAGACAATGCAGCCACTCCTAATAAGACCTGGATAGGATCAGAAGGAAGGAAAAGACCTCCCCTATCAGTGAACTTGGGGAGGGGCCTTCGATGAGAGGGGAGAGGAAGGGAGGGATTGGGATGGGAGGAGGGAGGGAACCACAGGGAGGGATACAAAGCGAATTAAGTGTAATTAATAAAGAATTTTAAAAAATCATGTAGTGGTACAAATAAAACAAATCTTCCTGAGTTGAGTTAGTCTGTCTTACACCATAAACCTTATTGTAAAAGGGTCAAAAGAATATTCTCAAATCAAAGTTTTGTTATATTTGATTTATTGAGCTATCTTAGAACATGTCTATAAATATAGCACCAAGGTTAATTTTAGAGATTTTTGTTTAATATTTGCATTATGCATTTTTTCAAATATATTTGAGTGTCCTATTATTAGTCTTGGGAATGGCAAGTTTGGCTGAGCTATGTTATGTTAGTTAAATATAAACTGTTCCATATGACTTTAGTATGAATGATTGGGTATTTTTTGAATTAATACAGAAAAAGGAAATTTAGCTTTAGTAAATTATGTGAACAGATTATGCAGTTACTAAAAGCATATTAAGGTACAGTAGCCAGATAATGAATAGAAATAGCATGAAAGCAGGCAAATTGGAACTCAGAAGTTAAGATGCTCTTTGAAGAAATATTCAAACTATAATTAGTGTTTTTCAGTATATTTATGTTCTAATGCCAAGAATAAGAACACCTTTTCTTTCTTGTAGCATATTTGGCTAACTTCTCAACAGCATTGCCTCTAACAACTACAGGTCAGTATTTGTAACATTGTGTGTGTGTGTGTGTGTGTGTGTGTGTGTGTGTGTGTGTTTGCATGTGTGTGTATGTGCTCACTCATGAGTGCACAGTTACGTCTATGAACATGTGATGTAGACCTGAGGTTGAAGAATACTATCTTCCATTATTACTTTCAACTTGATGCTTTGAGGGAAGAATATTGGCCAGACAGCCTGGACAGAAAGCTCTGAGAACCCACCTGCCTTTCCCCGCATCCCGTCTCTGGGATTACTGATGTTCATTACCATACCTGAATTTTTTAGAAGAGGACTGAGGATCCAAACTCAGTTCCTCACATATCATCTATGTATGATAGATACTTTACTGACTGAGCCATCTTGCCTGGCCACAACTTGGTCATCTTCAAACTTCATGACATTAAAAAAGAATACATATTATTTTTGCAGCTTGCTATGATGTTTAGTCGTCATTTTAAAATATAAAGGTCATATTTTGTTTAGGAGTAATGTAGTTGAAAAGAATATAAACATAGTATTACTTAATTACTTATGAAGAGGATAGGTATTTCTATTCCAATACTACTGTTTTATTTTAAGCTTTATATGGTGTGTGTGTGTGTGTGTGTGTGTGTGTGTGTATGTGTGTGTTTCCACAACTGACCCATGTCATGAGGCCCTGAACATAAAAAGATGAAAATGAGTATTTAAAATGTATTGCATTTTTTGGAAAAGAAGAACAAAACTGTAATGCTAACTTATCCACTTCAACACCAATGTCTCTTTTATTTAAATTTCCATTCTTGCCCATAATATTTAGAACTTCCTCTTGTCGCATCAAGATAACATCACTATTGGAACAATCCTCCTTGAAAAATTATGAAACTTACAAGTCAATAAAATGTAAAATTAATCTATAATGGAAAAAAATGTTAAATGGTAACCAGAAATCTGAACATTCATTGTGCTTCTGCTAACTAAAACATCTACAAGGCATCTTGTTTTATAAATTCTTTGAAATCAGCTGCCTGAAAATTGTGTGGTTACTAATCTTCCCCTTAACATTGAAAAAGTTTTTCTAAATGTCAGTCTTATCTACATACCTTTAAAGAAATGAAAATTGTTATAAAATCATAAAGATAACACCTTTAGTATCATCCATAATCATGATATTTTCACAATATTTGAGAGAAGTACATACATGGGCAAATCATTACATCATTTAACTTTCAGGAGGACTCATTAAGGAAGTGAATTTTTCACATGTAAAAAGACATGAAAGGATAAATAGGAGGATGGAGAGATAGCTCGGTAGTTAAAAGTGACTATTCCTCTGGCAGGAGAACTGAGCTTGGCTCCAGCATGTACATTATGGACAACTATCAGCAATTCCAGTTCCAGGTGACCCAGTGCCTTCTGCCTTCCATTGGTACTGCACACACACACACACACACACACACACAGACATACACACACACACAGACATACACACACACACACACACACACACACACACACACACACACACCCTGAGTGTACAAATATACAAGAAGGCCAATATACATATTATAAAAACATTTTTATAATATAAAATATTTTTCATTTATTTATTTATTTATTTATTTATTTATTTTTACAATTTATTCATTTTGTATCCCAGTTGTAGCCCTCTCCCTAATTCTTTCCCAACCCCTCCCTCTTTCCCTGTTCTCCTCCCATGCCCCTCCTCCAGTCCACTCATAGGGAGGTCCTCTTCCCCTTTCATCTGACCCTAGTCTATCAGGTCTCCTCAGGACTGACAGCATTGTCTTCCTCTGTGGCCTGGCAAGGCTGCTCCCCCCTCAGGGGGAGGTGATCAAAGAACCACCCACTGATTTCATGTCAGTGACATCCCTGTTCCCCTTACTAAGGAACCCACTTGGCCACATAAAATATAGAATAAACATACTAAAATCTGTACACCTAAAGAAGCTAAGCAAGAATGATGAGCTTGGGCAAGATGATCAATCCTCACTCAAAAAGCCAAATGGGACAGACATCAGAAGTGGGAGAAAACAGGGAACAGAACAGGAGCCTATCACAGAGGGCTCATAAAAGACTACTCAGCAGGGTATCAAAGCAGATGCTGAGACTCATAGCCAACCTTTGGACAAAGTGTAGGGAATCTTATGAAAGAAGGAAGAGCTAGAAAGACCTGGAGGTACAGGAGCTCCACAAGGAGAGCAATAGAACCAAAAAATCTGGGCACAGGGGTCTTTTCTGAGACTGATACTCCAACAAAGGACCATGCATGGAGATAACCTAAAACCCCTTCACAGATGTAGCCCGTGGAGCTCAGTGTCCAAGTGGGCTCCCTAGTAGTGTAAACATGGACTATCTCTGACATAAACTCAGTGGCTGTCTCTTCGATCACTTCGCTCCGAGAAGAGAGCAACCTTGCCAGGCCACAAAGGAAATCAAAGTAGCCAGTCCTGATGAGACCTGATAGGCTAGGGTCAGAGAGAAGGGGAGGAGGACCACCCCTATCAGTGGACTTGGAGAGGGACATAGGAGAAGCTGAAGGAGAAAGGGTGGGATTGGGAAGGGATAAGGGAAGGTGATACATCAGGGTTACAAGGTGAATAAACTGTAATCAATAAAAAAAATTAAAAAAAAACAAGTAAATATTTTAATCAAGGAAAATGACATGCCCAGGGTCACAAAGGTTGCATCAATGTGGGAAAACAAAAAGTTCCTTCTTGCTTTCTCATCTCATAATCTAACCATGACCACTACGTGTACCCAACTTAGAACCTTTTAGGTCATAGGCATATGATTAGTAAATTCTAATGTTTACCTAGTGGCCATTAAATAACACCTTTATTTAGAAAAGAAAAAAAAAACATAGGTAAAGGTCTAAAACTTACATTTTTATATTTTGAAAATCAATGAGTAATAAGTACTTGAGCTAATATATTTGTCCATTAGTTCATTAATTTAATTATCTTACTTTGTAGATATGTATCAGAAACATCATATTTGAGCTGGAGAGATGGCTCAGCAGTTAAGAGCACTGTCTGCTCTTCCAGAGGTCCTAAGTTCAATTTCAAGCAACCACATGGTGGTTCAAACCATGTATACTGGGATCTAATGCTCTCTTCTGCCATGCTGGTGTGCATGCATGCAGATAGAATACTCATCTACATAACATAAATAAAGAAATCTTTAAAAAACACACAGATTTATCCCATACATATGCAAAATTATCTTCAACTAAAGTAACTGTAAAACATTAACCTAAACCATAAAAGATTAAGCCTTATACTCACCATGTACAAAGAACATAGAGCATATAAAAATATTAAGTTGAATAAGCTGAAGCTTTCTTGGATGAAATACACACAAGATATATATAAAATAACCAGTCTAAAATATATAAAAATCATTTTAATCTCACTTATCTTTGCAGATAAGCTAGCAACCAGCAGTTCTATGACAACTTCTGGACAGCATTAATAATACTATTTTTTTACTCATGATTTTATTATGTGAGTGTGTGTGTGTGTGTGTGTGTGTGTGTGTGTGCGCGCGCGCGCATAAGTGCACATTCTTTAGGCTTTCAGTTTGTTCTATTGACTGGGTTCTTTGCTTTACAGAAGCTTTTCTATAACAAGTACTTCATACTGATATAGTACTTAATTTCTACTAAATATTATTATGTGTACCATTGTTTTGATATTGACATCATTCCAATAAGTTAGTGAAAATTTCTGGTTTTAGGAAAGGCAAGATCTGGTAGTAAATACAGGTCATTCTGTATAACTATAATATGAAAAAATAGGTACTTTCTTGAATTAATACAAGACAAAGCAAATCGTTTTTGTAAATTATGCAAACAGATTATTCAGTTTCTGGAAACTTACCGCATCACAGCCAGATAATGAATATGATAACACGAGACCAGGCCAGAAAAGGACTCAAAAGTAGGTGCCCTTTGACAAATATTCAAAAAATTCCAATGTTTTTCTTCCTATTATAAAGCCAGTTATCAAATCAGTTTTACTTTCTTAAAGCATCTTGGGTTCTCACTGTAACATTAAGTTGAGTCAATACTTAATAGCACAATGGTCACCTCACATTGAACCCCATAGGTATGCACAATTATTCTGCAACTAATTAAGAGCTATAAAACAACTTTTAAGAATATAAAAGATTTATCTTTAGATTTAGATACAAAGGGCACTTCTGAGTCAATATACATTATTAATTCATAATAAGCTAAAATTATATGAAATGTTATATTTTAGATGAACGTTGTTTATTTTTTTAAATTTTATTTTATTTTATTAATTGTACTTTATTCACTTTGCATCCCCCCATAAACCCTCCATCTTCCCCTCCCGGTTCCACCCTCCTTCCCCCTTCTTCACGCATGCCCCTCCCCAAGTCCACTGATAGGGGAGGTCCTCCAATCCTTCCTTCTGATCTTAGTCTATCAGATCTCATCAAGAGTAGCTGCATTGTCATCTTCTGTGGCCTGGTAAGGCTGCTCCCCACTTAGGAGGAGGTGATCAAAGAACAGGCCAAACAGATTATGTCAGAGGCAGTCCTTCTTCCCATTACTATGTAACCCACTTGAACACTAAACTATCATGGGCTACATCTATGCAGGGGTTCTAGGTTATTTCCATGCCTGGTACTTGGTTGGAGTATGAGTCTCTAGGAAGATCCCTGTGTTCAAATTTTCTGGTTCTGTTGCTCTCCTTGTGGGGTTCCTGTCCTCTCCAGCTCTTATTGTTTCCCACTTCTTACATAAAATTCCATGCACTCTGCCCAACAGTTGGCCATCAGGCTCAGCATCTGCTTTGATAGTCTACAGGGCAGAGCCTTTCAGAAGCCCTCTGTGGCAGGTTCCTAGGTTGTTTCCTGTTTTCTTCTTCTTCTGATGTCCACCTTCTTTGCCTTTCAGGATGGGGATTAAGCATTTTAGTCAGGGTCCTCTCTCGATTAGTTTCTTTATATGTACAGATTTTAGTAGGTTTATCCTATGTTATATGTCTATATGAGTGAGTATATACCATGTATGTCTTTCTGCTTCTGTGAAAGCTCACGCAGGATGATCCGCTCCAGGTCCTACCATTTACCTGAAGATTTCATGATTTCCTTATTTTTCATTGCAGAGTAATACTCAATTGTGTAGATGTACCACAGTTTCTGTATCCATTATTCAGTTGAGGGGTATCTGTTCTGTTTCTAGTTTCTGGCTATTACAAATAAAGCCGCTACAAACATGGTTGAGCAAATGTCCTTATTGTGCACTTGAGCCTCTTTTGGATATATGCCTAGGAGTGATATGGCTGGATCTTGAGGAAGCGCTATTCCTAGTTGTCTGAGAAAGTGCCATATTGCTTTCCAGAGTGGTTGTACAAGTTTACATTCATACCAGCAGTGGAGGAGGGTTCCCTTTTCTCCACAACCTCTCCAGAATGTATTATTACTTGAGTTTTTCATCTTATCCATTCTGATGGGTGTAAGGTGAAATCTCAGGGTCATTTTGATTTGCATTTCCCTAATGGCTAATAATGTTAAGCATTTCTTTTAAATGTTTCTCTGCCATTTGATATTCTTCTACAGAGAGTTCTCTGTTTAGCTCTGTTCCCCATTTTTTAAGTGGATTACTTGGTTTGCTGTGTTTCAGCTTCTTTAGTTCTTTATATATGCTGGATATTAGCCCTCTGTCAAATAAAGGGTTGGTGAAGATTCTTTCCCAATCTGTAGGCAATCATTTTGTTTTGATGATGGTGTCCTTTGCTTTACAGAAGCTTTTCAGTTTAATGTGGTCCCATTTATTGACTGTTGCTCTTAGAGCCTGTGCTGTTGGTCTTCTGTTCAGGAAGTTGTCTGCTGTACCAATGAGTTCTAGGGTATTCCCCACCTTTTCTTCTAACCGATTTAATGTGTCTGGTTTTATGTTGAGGTCTTTGATCCACTTGGACTTTAGTTTTGTGCAGGGTGATAAGTAGGGGTCTATTTGCATTTTTCTACATGTAGACATCCAGTTGGACCAGCACCATTTGTTGAAGATGCTATCTTTTTTTACATTGTATGGTTTTGGCATCTTTGTCAAAAATCAGGTGTCCATAAGTGTGTGGGTTTAGTTCTGGGTCTTCTGTTCGGCTACATTGAGCCACAATTCTGTTTCTATGCCAGTACCATACAGTTTTCATAACTCTTGCTCTATAGTACAGCTTAAGATCAGGGATGGAGATACCTCCAGAAGATCTTTTATTGTAGAGGATTGTTTTAGCAATTCTGGCTTTCTTTTTATTCCATATGAAGTTAAGAATTTTTATTTCCTGGTCTGTAAATAATTGTGTTGGTAATTTGATGGGAATTGCATTGAATCTGTAGATTGCTTTTGGTAAGATGGCCATTTTTACTATGTTAATCCTGCCACGCCATGAGCATGGGAGATCTTTTCATCTTCTCATATCTTCTTCTAATTCTTTCTTCAGAGACTTGAATTTTTTTTTTTTCATAAAAGTCTTTGACTTGCTTGCTTAGGGTTAGACCAAGGTACTTTATGTCATTTGTGGCTATTGTGAAGGGTGTTGTTTCCCTAATTTCTTTCTCAGCCTTTTTGCCTTTTGTATATAGGAGGGCTACTGATTTTTTTTTTTTAGTTAATTTTGTATCTAGCCACTTAGCTGAAGGTGTTTATCAGCTGTAGGAGTTCCCTGGTAGAGTTTTTGGGGTCACTCAGGTATACTATCATATCATCTGCAAATAGTGATAATTTGACTTCTTCCTTTCTAATTTGTATCCTCTTGATCTCATTCAACTGTCTTATTTCTCTAGCAAGGATTTCCAGAACTATGTTGAACTATGGAAAGAGTGGGCAGCCTTGTCTTGTCCCTGATTTCAGTGGGATTTCTTTAAGTTTCTCTACGTTCAGTTTGATGTTGGCTGTAGGCTTGCTGTATATTGCCTTTACTATGTTTAGATACATGCCTTGTATCCCTGATCTCGCCAATACTTTAAATATGAATGGATGTTGGATTTTTGTCAAATGCTTTTTCAACATCTAGGGAGATTATCATGTGTTTTTTTTCTTTCAGTTTGTTAACATGGTGGATCACATTTATGGATTTCCGTATATTGAACCACCCCTACATACCTGGGATGATGCCTACTTGGTCATAGTGGATAATATCTTTGATGTGATCTTGTATTTGGTTTGCAAGTATTTTGTTGAGTATTTTTGCATCAATGTTCAAAAGGGAGATTGGCCTGAAATTCTCTTTCTTTGTTGAGTCTTTGTGAGGTTTAGGTACCAAGGTGATTGTGGCTTCATAGAATGAGTTTGGTAATGTTCCTTCTGTTTCTATTTTGTGAAATAGTTTGAAGAGATCCAGAGTTAGCTCTTCTTTGAAGCTCTGGTAGAATTCTGCGTTGAAACCATCTGGTTTTGGGCTTTTTTTTTTGGATGGGAAGCTTTCAATGACAGCGTCTATTTCCTTGGGGGATATAGGACTATTTAGTTGATTTACCTGGTCCTGACTCAGCTTTGGTAAGTCGAATAGATCAAGAAAACTGTCCATTTCATTTAGATTTTTAAATTTTATGTCATATAGACTTTTGAAATATGTGTTAATGATTGTTTGGATTTCCTCAGAGTCTATTGTTATGTCCACCTTTTCATTTCTGATTTTGTTAATTGGATAGTGTCTCTCTGCCTTTAATTAGTTTGTCTAAGGGTTTGTCAATCTTGTTGATTTTCTCAAAGAACCAGCTCTTGGTTTCATTGATTCTTTGCAGTGTTTTATTTGTTTCTAATTTATTGATTTCAGCCCTGAGTTTTGTTATTTCCACTATCCTTTTCAGTGTGTCTGTTTTTTGTTTGTTTGTTTGTTTGTTTGTCTGTTTTATTATGTTTTTTTTCCCCCTATGGCTTTTAGGTAAGCCATTAAGTTGCTTGGATGATATGTTTTGAATTTCTTCTTGAAGCCACTCAGAGCTATGAACTTTGCTCTTAGCACTGCCTTCATGGTGTCCCACAAGTTTGGGTATGTTGTGTCTTCATTTTCATTGAATTCTAGGAAGACTTTAATTCCTTTCTTTTTTTCTTCCCTGACCCAGATGTCATTTAGTAGCAAGTTGTTCAGTTTCCATGTGTGTTTAGGCTTTTTGCTGTTTCTGTTGTTGAGGTCCAGCTTTAGTACATGGTGATCAGATAGGATATAAGGGATTATTTTAGTCTTCTTGTGTCTGTTGAATCTTTCTTTGTGACCAACCTTATGGTCTATTTTGGAGAAGGTTCCATGAGGTGCTGAGAAGAAGGTAATTTTTCTTTTTGTTTGGGTGTAAGGTTTTTGTTGATGTCTGTTAGGTCCATTTGTTTCGTAGCATCTGTTAGAGATACTGTTTCTTTGTTTATTTTTGTTTTGTTGACCTGTCCTTTGTTGAGAGAGGGGTGTTGAAGTCTCCCACTATTAATGTGTGGGGATCTATATGTGGTTTAAATTTTATCGATGTTTCTTTTACAAATGTGGGTGCCCTTTTATTTGGGGCATAGATGTTCAGGATTGTGATGTCTTCCTGGTGGAATTTTCCCTTGATGATTATGAAGTGTCCTTCCTCATCTCTTTTTATTAATTTTGGTTGAAAGTCTATTTTATCAGATATTAGAATGGCTACTCCTGCTTGTTTCTTGGGTCCATTTGATTGGAAAACCATCTTCCAATGCTTTACCCTCAGGTAATGTCTATCTTTGTGACCTAGGTGTGTTTCTTGTATTCAACAGATTACTGGGTTTTGTTTACACATCCATTCTGTTTGTCTATGTCTTTTTATTGGAGAGTTGAGTCCATTGATGTTGAGAGAGATTAATGACCAGTCGCTGTTAGATCCTTTGATTTTGATGTTGGTTGTGGTCATAAGGTTGTGTGCTTGGTTGCTTTTTGCTTTACTGTAGTGAGGTTAATTATTTTCTGTGTTTTCTTGAAAGTAGATAGTTTTCTTGGGTTGTATTTTCCATGCTAGTGTCTTCTGTAACATTGGATTTCTGTGTAGGTATTCTTGAAATTTGTTTTTGTCATGGAATATCTTGTTTCCTCTCTCTATGAGGACTGAGAGTTTTGCTGGGTATAGTAGCCTGGGCTGACATCTGTGTTCTTTTAGATTCTCTTAGGGTCTGTCTGCATGATATCTATCCAGGCCCTTTTGGCTTTCATAGTCTCTGTTGAGAAGTCAGGTGTGATTCTAATGGGTTTGCCATTATATGCTACTTGGTCTTTTTCCCTTGCAGCTTTTAGTATTTTTTCTTTGTTCTGTATACTTACTGTTTTGATTATTATGCAGCGGGAGGATTTTCTTTTCTGGTCTAATTTATTGGGTGTTCTGTAGGCCTCTTACATTCTTATTGGCCTCTCCTTTAAGTTGAGGAAGTTTTTTTCAATGATTTTGTTGAAAATATTTTCTGGGCCTTGGAGCAGGGAATCTTCTTTTTCCTCTATTCCTATTATTCTTAGGTTTTGTCTTTTTATGTTGTCTTGAATTTCTTGGATGGTCTGTGTCACGAATTTTTTAGATTTAACATTTTCTTTGACAGATACATCTATTTCTTCCATTGTATCTTCCACACCTGAGATTCTTTCTTCCATCTCTTGCAGTTTATTGGTTATGCTAACCTCTGTAGTTCCTGGTTTCTTCCCTATGTTCTTTCTCTCCAGAATTTCCTCCATTTGTGTTTTCTTTAATTTTTCCAATTCTATCTTCAGATCTTGAGCTGTTTTGTTTATTTCCTTCACCTGTCTGACTGTATTTTCCTGTTTTTCCTTCAATTCCTTCAGCTGTTTGTTTGAACAATCCTTTGTTTCTTTTATTTCTTTTAGGACTTAAGCATTTACTCTCTAAAGACCACAAACTGTTTGGCTGCAACTTCCTGTATTTCATTCAGGATGGCCATAATCTGTTTGTTTTTATCTTCCTCTAGGTCTTCACATATTTTATTTGTTTCCTCTGTTATCCTCTTCATGAGCACAGATGTTAGGTCATCTTTTTGAATTTCAATTATGCTGGGGTGTCCAGGGCTACTTGACCCTGGATAACTGGGTTTTGGAGTTGCCATATTGCTCTGTCTTTTGTTGGTTGAGCTTTTAAGCTGGCTTCTCCCCATTGGGCTATCTTAGGTGTTTAGAGTTAGTTTCTGGTGTTTCCTGGAATCCTGTGGTGGAAAGAATCCCCTTGGCAGGAAGATGGTTTTTCCTGAAGGAAGCCTTCTCAGCTTTTTGGGTATAGTCACTGGATGGCCAGTGTTTTTCAGGAGTTGCTGCTGCTCACCTCAGGCATAGAGACCTGAGTGGTAACTGTGGTCCTTGTTAATTGAGAGGGCTCTCCTCTCACCCAGAGAAGTCCTGAATCATCTGCCCTGCTTCTGGGTTTCTTGCTGTAAATTTAGTGATCTGCTGCTGTAACCTGTGTATCCCATGGTTTTGTCAGTTTTGTTAGGGATAATTGGTTGCCCCTTGGAACAGTATCTGGGGGTTGATCTTGGGGATTCCCGGCTTCTGTAAGTCTGAGTTTGGCACATGAGTACCGCTCTCCTGGTAACAGCAGGCTATCTGGTGCACAGCAGGTTCCTGGGTTGGGCTGGTCTGCGGGACATTTTCCAGGGATATACTGGGTGGCCTAAGTCCATCCTCTTTGCTTCGTTCCCTGTGAGGATTTCTCCCAACAGTGACTCCCAGTCTCTGGTGCCCTGGGGCACACAGCTCTGTCTGCACTGGAGAGCTGGGTGCACAGCAGCTATCTGTGCTTGCGGCTGGTGCCCAGTTCAGTGATGTTGGCTTGTACCCACTGGTCTGTGAGACTTTTTCCAGGGAAAAGACTGGATGACCCAAGTCAGTACCATTTCCTTCCTTCCCTGTGGGGTTTTCTCATGACTGGAACTCATAGTCTCTGGTGTTCTTTGTGCCCACCGTTCAGCCTGGAAAGGTGATCAGGACACACAGACCTGTGGCTCTGGTCTGGAGACCTAGTGCCTGTGCAACCCTGAATCTCTTCCGGGTTCTGGCTGGGTGACCTGAGCGTGGATCGGACTGATTCCATGCCATAGGGGTTTCCTCTCACCTGGGAAACACGATTGCTGTTGTTTTAGGGACCAGAATTTAGTCTCTTGGTTGCTGTATGGAAAATGTTGTCCTGCTCCTCAGACACAGTGTTTTCCTGGCACCACCATCTTGTCCCCCTTATTTTATTTATTTAAGGAGTGAATGTTTTGCCTTCTTATCTGTGTGCATACTACCTGCACGTCCAATGGCCATGAAGGTCAGAAGAGAGTGCTCTATCCTTGGGAAGTAGAGTTATAGATGGTTGGAGACCACTGTGTGGCTGCTGGGAAGGAGATCAAGGTCTCTGCAAGAGTGACACATGCTTAACTACTGAGTCATCATCTCTCCAGCCCCCATTGGATGAAACATTAAATAGTTCACATAACCCTTTATTAATATATGTGATAATTATTTTAATATCACTTATCTTTGCAGTCCACTACAACTTACATTGGCTATTAATAGCCTTTCTACATATGTGCTAAAAATGCAAAAAGAAAAACAACACAGATGACAGATGAAAAGCGATTCACACTGTATCTGTGATTGACAATAAACTTGTATTATAATTTTGATTGTGATCCTAGCCTTTAACAGCTGAGCCACACCTCCAGCCCAAACTTATATTATAACCCAGGAGTATCAAATCAACTCTGCTTTCTTCTAGCACCTTTGTGTAACTTCTCAACAGTAATTTTGCGGCAATAACTTCAGGTCAGTTCTTACAGAGTCACATTGATTGCTATAAATATGCACAACTGTTTATCAACTAATAATAGCTGTAAAAAATAAAATAACATAAATCTATATCTCTAGGTTTGAATAAAATAATACATAATCAGTATCATGTACTAATAATTTACAACAAGGTAAAATATTATACAGGGCAAACATATAATGAATAGCTAGTATTCACTTAAATGTATAAATCATCTTCATTTTACTTATTTTTTCAGATAAATTAATAATCAGCACTTCTATGGTGACTTCAAGTAAGTCTTACTAACAATATATATACAAGTTTTTGCTATTATCTGGAAATTATCTGATGCCTTAGCAGTTTAATAATACTCTCTAAAGTTAAAAAAAAACGAAATGGACTTAATAGTTTATAGCTGAAGCATAAAATTTCACCAGCATGGTTGTATATTGGGGGCTAGGACCTGCATTGTCTGGCTTTACTCTTGCACTCTGATTTTTAAAACTATGGTTATGACCATTTGATAAGGATGTAGTCACTGGGACTGAAGCCTATTCTGGAAAGGCTTACAGTGTGATCAGACACTAAATTACCTTCTCTTGACTGCGTTCTCTGCATACAACTTCCACAGGGTTGTTCTGTTAATGTGGTACTGTTGTCACCAGTAATGAGGTACTGCTGGATACACTTGGTCAACTGTTTTCAGGAAAAGTGTACCATAAGGTAGTTCGTAGGCTGCTATTTTTATAAGTATTGTTTTATTAATTCCATAGATAGAATGGCACATGTGTCATGGGCTGCATGAGGATGTCAGAGGACAACTTGTGGGAGTCAGTTCTCTCATTCCATATGTGGGTCCCAGTGATCACATTCAAACCATCAGACTGAGAACAAGCGTCTTTACTCTGAGCTCTATTGCCCTCCTCATATCCATCCTTCAAGTGCCGTTTTCTCTAGAATCCTAGTTATTTTCTCATTGTGCTTTTCCTGTTTATTTTTTGAGATTATAATTTAATTTCAACATGTATCCCTTCCCTTTTCTCCCTCCACCCCCCTTGTACATCTTTCTACCCTCCTTGTATTTGATGAATCTTTTTCACTGTTATTGAATGCATATGTTTTTTTCATATAGATGCACAAACTCACACACATATTTCAAAATATAACTTGTTGAGTACATATAATGTTACTTGAGTACATATAACGTTACGTGTGTTTTCAGAACTTACCATTTGGCATTCAGCGACAAATTAGTGTTCATTTCTCTGGGGAGGATCACTTTTCCACTCTCAATTTTCTGCAGTTTTTATTTTATTTATTTATTTATTATTTATTTATTTTTTGGCATAGGGTTGAGGGCTTGAGGGTTTTTGTTGTTGTTGTTGTTGTTGTTAAATTTGGCATATCTTTTTGTGTCATCCTTGTTCAGCTCAGACTTTGGTGGTCACAATGACCAGATTTGCCTTTGGCCTTGACTTAATCTTCAAGGTAAATGAAATGACCCAAGTGTTCCCCAACATTTAAGTAAAATCAGCAATGTCAGAAACTCAATCTCCAATTCTTCTCTCCCAGTTGTTCAAAAATTCTAAGACCCCAGTAGATGCCTAAAACTGCAGGTAAAATTGAGCACTATACAAAATGTCATAAACTTATAGTATTGTGAAACACAGTTTAGTGAATGCCAGTGCCTTCTGTGGGAAAAAGAATGTCGGGAAAGACAGAACAGAAAACAAAGTAAAATACCCTTATGAACCTTTCCATGATTTAAATTAAAAGGATACAGTCAATAGACAATAGACACTTGGGCTCATCTTTCTTTTTGAACATAAGCAAGTGATATTTAAGATAAGAATGAAAAACTAATATAAAATGTGGAGATGTTTTTCAAAGGTACTGAACTTATCAAGCATGCCCAAAGCTCTAGTTTACAATTTTTAACATTACATAAAAATTTTATATAACATTTTTCATTCTTGATATGATATTGTCTGATTTACTCATTGACCAAACTCTACCAACTACTCCTTAGATAGTTAGAAATCTATATATTATCTTAGTACTTTATAAACATTACAAAGAATATAAATATTGAAATAAATGACTGAGATGGTGCCTAGATATTTTTTGTTACTAAAAAGTAGACTAAGAATAAAAAGAGAAAATATTCAGATACCATTCCACTGTGGACAGCAAAGCAATCCACACAGTGGAGGATGGAACCAAAATTAATTAGGTCAATTTTCCTACTGACTTTCATCAAAATAATAGTAATAATAAAAACAGCAACTGCTTATTGTTATAGAGGAGAGATTTTTTTTAATACTGTATTTTAAACATGATTTTAAATTGGTGGTGTTCATTTAAACCTGGTAACTTATGCATCAACAAAATATTTTATCCAACTATTTCTTTGCATTGAATTGTCTTAATTATATACAAGCAATTATTGTAAGGTAACTAGGTAGTGATATACAATATTCTCGATTGCATTAAGTTCATGTAGCACATGAACCCTGAATCATACCTCACATTTATTCCTCTCATGCAGCAAGACACTATAGATTTATTGAGAGGAACAAGGCAATTAAACTTGAAAACTGCACTTTCTGAGCAGTAATTTATTATGAATATGTCTTTCAGGGATGTTAAGTTTATTCTCAATTTTATATGCCTTGAAGATAGAATTTGAGAAAAATCAACAAACACATGCATCATATACCAGGCATTAGTACTATAATAAATTCTGCCAAAGAGAATTTTTATATGATAACAGGTAAAAAGTCCATGTGGATTATGTTCTTTTGTGCAGCTGCCTTTGCTGCCAATTACTCTAAAGTTTTACTAACCAATTTGGAGCACTAGAGGAGAGCGACAGGGGCTACAATAGCTTTACACACATTGATTTCTTGGCTGCTGCAGTGTGCCTAGAGGGGCTCTTCGGGGCACTGCTCATATGCTTGAAGGCTTCCTACACTGTAGCGTGTTCTAGTTCTTTGTTGCTGACTGTGCAGGCAATGATTTCAGAAACACAGACGTTTCAATACTATGGGATTTCTCTGTTTCACACAGAATGCAATATCTTGCCCCTATTCTACTATGTGGTAGAATTTGGGGATTGAAGAGGGAAAGTAATGAGCTGTTTTTCTTTTTCTTTTTCTTTATAAAGGACATGTTGGTGGGCCAAGTGAATCTAGGGAGAATTTTGCCCTGACTGAATTTCTCAAGCCAGGGATTTTATCCATTAACAAGAATATTGTGGTCTTCATTTGAGAAAAGGCTATTTTCATACTTCTAAGTCTTCTTCATTCTTCCATGGCATGGTCCTGGAATCATCACATCTAGATAAATTAGACATGTCTGTGTGTCTTATAGTGTCATCCTGTCATGCCATCGCGTATATACCACACTCGTCTATTTCAATTACTTCTAGGAATTCTTCAGAATCCAATAGAAATATGGATTATCTTAAGAAGATGGTTTTAATGTCTGCTTAATCCCCAGTACATTCACCGCGCTCTCAACAACTCACGAAAAATAATTAGCATGCAGCTCAGCTGGTAGAGCCGTTACCTCCTTCTCAGCCCTGTGTCGTTACTTTTCACAGCTTCATACCTATGTGTGTGGTATACACCTTCATACCTGTGTGGTGGTATACACCTACAAACTCGACATTCTGGAAATGGAAGCAATATAATCAAAATGTCAAGGTCACATTTAGCTACATAAAGGGTTTGAGAACAGCCTTATCCAGAGACCCTGTCTAAAAAAAAATATGAAAATGATTAGTGAACTATTTCCTCACATCAAGATCTGTGAGAACAGAGGCTGTGATGTGCCACATTCTTTTTCTACTTTCACCTTATGTCTCCACCCTGTAGAATTCCATGATATAAGTAGCCATAAAAGCATGAATTAATGATCACTAAAGGAATTGCCTCAGTAGGAATTCCTATTGGTATGATAAAACAGCACTACCTAAAGCAACTTGGGAAAGAAAATGGTGCATTTCAGCTTACAGTTCCACATCATAGTCTATCACGGACATTTATCACTGAAGTCAGCTCCCAGCAGAGCAGGAAGTGGGAAGCAGGAACTGATACAGAAGCCATGGAGAAGTGCTGCTTGCTGGCTTAATCCCCAAGAGCTTCTCATCCTGATGTCTTATATACCACTTACCCAGGCATGGCACCACCCACAATGGGCTGGGCCCTCTCAACAACAATCACTGATTAATAGAATGTACTGCAGGCTTGTTCATAGACCAGTATTTTGAGGACATTATTCTTTCAAATGACTCCAGACTGAGTAAAGCTGACATAGAACCACTCAGCACAAAAACCAAAGGGTCCCGAGCACATCTCCTGTCACAGAAGCTTTCGAGTGTCAACAGATAATAGAGATACACATAGAGATTCAGGAAGCAAAGATCCACAGCCAGCATCAGGATCGCCAAAAGTCACTTCTCTTCCTAACTGTGATCCCAAATGTGGTCTTCCAAGCACTGAGTACATAGAACCTTATGGGCCTCTGGTAAAATAACGCAGAGGTGGAAGTAAATACTTTTTTCACCTGCTTATTTACCCAAGTGTTTATGACATACTATCAAATATTATGTCATTGTGAGTTGGGACACAGCAATGAAATGACTTGCTTGATAAATAGCTCTTATATTTTAGGTATAATGTGCATTTATATTTAATAAATATATTTCTATTTTAATTTTATTACATAAGAGAATTCCATCATTTGAAAATAGCTCTGATCTTTATGTTAATTTTTACTTTAACTTTTTCATTAGTTTCCCAATGGTTTATTTTTGTTTTAATCAGAACCGGTTTTTAAAAGTCTAATTTAGTTGTATACATAGCCACCAACCCTGTCTATAAATGTCCTCAAGCAAGATTTAGCTTGGTGTATACATTGATACAAATATTTGATTTTTCCTATTGATTCTATAGAGCATAAGAAATTGCAGAATTCATTTTTTATAGTTTTATGCTCCAGCAGATGGCAGTACAGTGTTTTCTTTCATGGTAAGAATGCCAGTGGATTTGGCTACTCCTTGCACATACTATCAGCGCTAACAGAACTCACTAGTAGAAGAGAAAAATATTTTGAGTTGGGAAGAAGACATGTTGGGGGATTCAGGGATAAGCCGGAGGGGAATTAGTGGTACAAATGATCAAATATATTATATACATATATGATATTTTCAAAGCACAAATAAAAAGTAAAAACATTTTTAAAAGTTAGGAACAATAGCAAAACAAATGTTAGGAAGTTAAATGTTTCAAGAACCCTTAAAGCATCATTGATACTCTAATTACAAACAAAAATATTCAAATTTCTATACTGTTCTGAAAACAAAATACCTATTATCATATAGGCATGTAAGAATATGTCTTTTTCTGAGGATCACACTTAACATTTCAAAGTAAACTTCTAGAATTTTGTGTGTCTTGGCATGTTCCTATACCGTATCCATGGAAGCAGGGCAACTGAAGGATGAACAAATTGAGAGCTACAGAGTGGAAGCTCTGGGGCAGACAGAGTATGTTCTAGCACTCTGGAGGGGTGTGAATGTTGAAAAATATTTATTTTGTAACATTCAGAATGCTTTGAATTTTAGGAATGATTGATTCATTAAACAAAATAAATGTTTATTTCTTTTCATCAATCTATTATGAAGCAAGAGTGATGAAAAACACACAAGCAATATTCAGCCATTGTTTATAGACAACCATTCAGAAAGTTACTGTTCAAAAGCTTACAATTTGAATCTGCTTTTTAAGGCAATAACCCAGTAGAGTGCCAGCCGGGTTCACGGCCCTGTGCTAATACTTGGAACTGTGTAGCAACTGATTTGTTCTGTGATGGAGAAGCAAACTGTCCGGATGGTTCAGATGAAGATACTGGACTATGTGGTAAGACCACCCACCTGCTTTTACTAGTCTTCATCCTTTTTCCACCACGACCACACACACACACACACACACACACACACACACACACACACACACACGAAATACATCCGTGCACACACTGCATAAGCACATGCACGCACATATACATTTATATGTACACACATGCATGCACACACAGATATCTGAAAATAGACAAAACTGACTGATTACAATAACCATATGCATAACTTAATGCCAAATCTAAAAATTACGCTATTTTTAAACTTAATTTGATAATCCATTTGAGAACACTGTAAAGAATGCTGAGAACACAATAAAGAATGCTGTGACCAGTCACACATCGTTTAGGTAGGGAGGGAATGTCACTGTTTTTCATCTCACCTTTGCTTTAAACTACCCTGATCTTAGGAAAAAGAAGTACTAGTATAATTCTATTTCAGGATTTTTCACCACCGTGGTATATCATTCCCTTTACCCTTACTTCAGGGCATCGAATCAGTGAGCATTATCACTGTTCCTCATTTCTTTTCTTTGCCTCTTACAGTTCTATAAGAAGTACAAACAGTCACGAGTAAACCTTAATGTTCTGGAAAAACAAACAAACTGATGTTCTGTTATCTGTTCTGGTTGTTCTCATTTTAATTGCACTATTAGTGAACACAACTAGCACGTGCACAACACCAAACGTTCATCTGGATAATCTAAATGGAGTCTCTTTGATTTATATTTCATCCCGCTTTGGTTTCATTTTAAAAAGCTTTCCAGAAAAAAAAATCAGATCAAATAGCGTTATTTTCGTATGCCACCTAATATCCTGGAAGTGTAAATTCAGATTGCAAGCAATAAAAAATACCATTAACTTAAGCCTAACCTATAAGTAATTTTTGAAAACTTAATGAGAAGTCTGAGGTAAGCCTGTTTTTAGGAGTGATCCAGAATCTACCTTTTTCCTTTTTCCTTGTTTCTTCCTTTTTGAGAGAGGGTCTGACCTCGAGTTCACTATTATGATGCTCCTGCCAAAGGCTCCTGAGTGCTGAGGTTGCAGTCCAGCTGTGTACTACTGGTACACTCTATGACCTTTTAAAGTTGATGGTGGACACTGTTAATTCTGGGAGGGTTTTAGGTCTGCAATTTCCTTGGTTGTTACTACTGTGTTCTTATATTCGTTGACACTAGTTAAAGATGAAGATTTGAATAAAGAGCTAGGTTAGAGAAATTACCTATCTACTAGGTCCGTGCTTCATAAGACAGACCCTATGTCTGTTTCCCAGCAACAACTCAAAAAACCACCTAAACGTAAAATTTTTCTATTGAGTAATCCCAATTCAAATGTTCTTGGATAAATTCAAATTCACAAAGTTGAACTTTGAAATACAGTTGTCATGTAGTGGAAAATATGCATGTTTATGGAATATTTTTTAATCATTTTATATAACTATGTTATTCAAAGAGAAGGATGGTAATGTTGATATAGTGGGGTTTGGGAGGGCATTTTTCAAACCCTTTCCATTAGAATATAAGCAAAGCATGCCACCAAGAAGAAAAACTGATGATGCTGACTTCTGTTTCAAAACAATAATCCATGTGAAAGTTAGACATTATAGTTTTAGAACTGTGTAGCACTGATCAACAACTTTAAAAAGTAGAAAATTATATAACAACATTAGGCAAATCAGTTAAGTTTGTTTGGCCCTAACCTCATTGAGTTAATCATTTTTCAAAATAAGTTGATAACCATTTATATCAAAAAGTAATCATAAGACTAATACTATAAGGATGATAAATTACCCTCAAATAAGTTTTAACGTAATAAATTATTTTCCCAAGTTACAAGATGAGGCTCAGTACGTAAATTAAATGTCTACCTTTGTTTTAAACACATGACAACGTGCTTGATTCTTTTTTATTCAGTATTAGAGTGGCTTTATATTTACTAAACCTTAACATCATCAACCTTTCAAGGGACTCAGGTTTTTGTGTGTTTATTATATCCATTCTTTTATATTGTATTAGAAAGCTAGCATTGTTTTTATTTCTGAAAGATAGCTTCAAATCATTTTTTAAACAAGATAGCAGAAAAATCAATCAAATCAACTATCTTCTGGTAGCAAGTGTTTCAGGGCACAGGTGGTCTTATTCATTTTAATTAGTGAGAGGAGTGAGGCTCTGAGCCCCAGACATCCCTTTAGCACCAACCCCAATGCTTATCAGCAAGCACCGTCTCAAAGCCCCTCTGCACCAATCCATACTCAGAGAAAAATTCATAAGCTGGTTTAAGAATTTTCTCTGTAAGACGTTGACCTTTGATCTCTCGCTTATTTATTGATCTTACCCCAGCTGTGAGCTCTGAATCTAGTTTGTGTTATTAATAGAGTCATATTAATGACTGCTTCCGTACTGAGTTTCTGTATTTAGTCTTTGGTTATTTAGGTTTGTACAACTTATAGCTGACGATAGCTAAAATAAGATTTCTTTAAATTGTGTTTCTCTTCTGATTAGAATTGCATCAGCAAGAAATTTTACATTTTAGCTGACCTATGTAGAGAACTGATGCTGACTCACAATTCTTAGGCCAAGGTGTGGTGCTCTTTCCAAGTTGGCAAGTGTTCTTGTAACTTGCATGCTCAAATGAGTGCACACAGTATTCTTTAGTGTCTCTCCATAGACCACATTTAATTCCTATTTCCTGGCCTAAGAAAGACAGGATCCATAGATTCTGATCCAGCAGAGGGAGCTCGTGGTCGACCCCAAGCTCATGCCATCAGAGCGACTGTGAATGCAGGCTAGCAGGATGGCTCCTGCCCTTTGCAGGTTGATTTGCTTCCCACTCAGCATTTACTCTAGTGCTCTTCTAGGAGACACCTAGAAGTTCACAGAATCAAAATTCTAAACATTCTTCTTCTTCATAGTCGAGATATATTTTTAATTCTTTTTTAATCCTGAGAACCTGTCTTGCTTCACTGACAGCTGTAAATTTGCCTTCTTTGCACACACCGTGTAAAGAAAACATAGTACTCTCCACCCAGTCCTCCATTTTCTGACATGATATTTTTGACACCCTGACCATTGTTATTGTAAACAGTTTAATAATGTTGTAATTTTAAATGATTTCAGGAATATTCCATAATTTTATTTCTATTCAGAAACTAGCAAGGTCTATTTGCACCCGAGTAAGATTATTTAATGACGATAAAAACATGAAGATTCATATAAAGTAGACAAAAAATTGATCATGTTCTTTAGAACAGGCTAGATACCATGTTACAAAACCCTACACTTAAGACAATAACGGTCCTCTTAAATCAGTCCCAGACACTTGCCTAGGCATTAGAAATGTCAGTTTCCTGTCTGTCACCTCTCTTACTTGGCTCTTTCATAAACTGTTCACAGGCAAGGAGACATGTGGAAACAAACACAATTTAGTTAAAGAAGAGCTGCTTATGCAACTCAGTCATATGGCTCCACATTATCGTGAGGCATTTCAGGACGTACAGAAAAGTTATTTGTTCATGAAGAGGCAGCAACAGGGTATAAAAAACACAGAAGACTCTCAGCTCTTTGAAAAATTATCACTCTACTTGTACAACATGACACTGTCGATTCTCTTTCTCTACAAATATGTCAGGAATAAATCTGAAGAATATCTACATTCCCTCAGCATAGTAAATAGTTATTACAAGTATTTAATGTGATTTTTTCCTTTTTTTTTTTTAAATTTTACTCCCTTCCTGTTTTAATGCTCCTACTGACATGGCCTGTATTAGTGTTTAAGAACGTTGCAAAAGATAGACATTTTTAATTTACTTTTGCTTGTTTGATGTACGGTATTGTGGTAATTGCAGATAAAGGCCTATAGAGAAAGAAGCCTCCTGTGAATATTGTTTATGAACCAAGAGACTTTGGGTGAATTAATTAATCCCTACAATTCCAAGACTTCTTAAAGCTAACATTACCTATTCATGCAGCCACAGCTTGTGATGGACGATTTCTGTTGACTGGAAATTCTGGGTCTTTCCAAGCTGATCGTTTTCCAAAGCCAGACAAATCAGGTGTTGTTTGCCGTTGGATCATTCGGTAAGAAACCTCTGCTTATGTACTGCTCTTGAGTCTGAAAATCTTCTGACATAATATTTTCCCTCTCTATGCTGTTTAAAATAAATACTTATTAACTACCAGCTGATAGACCAATTCAAAATTCCTCTTTTAATCTTAACTTGAAAAAATACTCTGTGTCAAGAAAAGCTTTGTTTCTAACAAAAAGCAGTGGTATACTGGGGTCTAAAATATTACCTCAAAATAAATTTTAGACATGATCAGACTTAATTAGTCAAATAAATCATTTAACTTTTTTTTCTTTTCAAAACTAGTTACTCTGTGAGAGATGCAGTTACCACATTGCATAGTGATCCACACACAACATCAAGGATCAAAATATGGGGAAAATACAATGAATTTTATACAAGCTTAGAGGACTGATTAAGTAAAGAGAACATGTTTAATGTACCAGTAAAATATTTGGAACACTGTTTGCCCACCTTGAAATTGATAACTGCATTTAGCACCTTGCCAACTGCATTTAGCCCCTTGCCATTGTTCAGAAATGTGTTTTCACATCTAGCCTCTTCAGAATGGATTCAAGATGTGTGCGCTTGTGAACATTAATAAAATTCTTTGACCCCAAATTTTCAGATCCATATGTTTCAGAATCTATAACTATGGGATCAGTTATATTATATAATAAGCTAAACATGCTTGACACCTATCAATTAAAAGTTTGCAAATGTCTTTTTGCACTTTCTGTCTTCTTCAGGATTGACACTAGCTTCCCCAGTGATTTTTTTTTCTCAGTGATCTTACTGGTAGGTTAATTCAAAGTTTCTCTGAACTGCCCTAGCAAAACCAAAATTAAATAAGAAGCCAACACCTTCAGCTGGTGTTCTTCCTCTCAGTCTGGGCTGGGGCTACTTTACTCCAACTTAATCTATTTGCCTGTATAATATTCCTGTGGACATCAAGCAACTCTGAGCATACATTTTCTGACATACCTACTTACTTCTGTAGCCTTATGAATTTATTACTGCAGCATAATACCTTCATCAAACTGAAACTTTTCAATGAGCACATCTTGTTTCTTGCTATGAACTATTTCTAGAAGTTACACCGATAGTGTCTAATCCAGGATCATATAATAGTGTATATAAATTATGGTCAACAAGATAACAAGTATGAGGATAATATTTTCACTAATATAATAAGGTTATAGGTAACCTATTCCATGTAAATTAGAAGACAGTATTTTTTCTAAATGTTCATGGTTTCCAGATCCTATACGATCTCTAACAAAATATTGATGATATTTTTGCACAAGAAGAATGATATACACAGAAAATGCAAAGCCACAATAAAAAAAAAACAGAAGAAAATACAACAAAAAATATTATCACTTGTCTTGACAATCATTTCATAAATGTGAAATGACACAAGCATTGCAAGCAAGCATGTTAATAAAATTACCCCCAAATCAACAGCTTCCATAAAGCAAAGGACATATTAAAATGGAAGGAACACAGGTTCAAATACATGAAATTATTTCATAATCATCTACATTTCTAGTGACTAAACATCTAAAACCATAAAAAAAAAATCCTGTAATGCCTTAGAAAATAATAACAGCTTGATTAAAAATTAACAGCATGGAGGCTCAGCAGTTAAGAGAGTTTTCTGTTCCTTTGGGAAACACCTGGGTTAGATTCCCAGTACTTGCATGGCATCTCACAACCATCTGGAGCTCCAGTTCCAGAGCATATGATAAACTTTTGCCCTCCACCTGCAGAAGGCACACGGGTGATGCACACAGGTGATGCACACAGGTGATGCACAGACAAACATACAGGTAAAACATCCATGCACATAAATGGTTTTTAATTTAACAAATGTGTCTCTTCATGACATATATATCATAAAAATGGATAAAAGGCTTTTCAAAACATCAACCCATACACAGAAATGGACAATTACACAAAAAAGATTGTTAATCTACCCAATAGTAAAAGAGATGAAATCAGCACCACTGAGAGCATTTACTAAAAGCAGGTGGTATGGTCACTATATAAAATAACAAAATAAGTGCTGGCAAAAGGGGGAAAATTGGAACTTTTGTTCTTTGATAGGAGAAATATAGTGAATGGTGCTTCTTTTATAAAAATTCTATATAGATTTTTTTTTCAATTTGTGAGTCAGCCCTGGTTATATAAAGGGAGTAGAATCAGAATATAAAAAGATATTGTGATTTCTTGACCATGTCAGCAATATTCACAGGAATCTGTTGGTGCTAGAAACTGATTTTCCACGATTAGAAGAAGAAGTAGAGTGAATACGGGATGTACATACTGCAGAACATTGTTATTCAGCCCAGAAAAGGAAGGGTTTCCTATCCATACTTTATGATTGAAACTTGAGGCTTCAAAATGAAATAAGCTAGAAATAAGCTAACCATGCTTATTTATATAACTCAGTCCAAGGAACAGAGTATTGGGAAGATTTTGTTTAATGAATGCAGTTTCAATTTTGCTAGATGAAAGAGTCATAAATGTTTATGTTCTGATAGTAGTTAATAGGTTAAATTTGCAGGATGGCTTACCCTACATGTTTTGTATCACGAGAACGGGAAACACAAATTGTAGAATCTGTTGAGACTTATCACAACTTAATAACTTACATCTCTCTTTTTGCTTTTAATTTAGTGTAAACCAAGGACTTTCCATTAGCATCAGCTTTGGATCTTTTATTTCACATTATACAGATGTGTTAGATATTTATGAAGGTGTAGGACCTGGCAAAATTTTAAGAGGTAAGTTAAATATACAGCCGCTTGTCACATTAAAAATAACTGTGAGGCTTCTAGGGTGGCAATGTTGTATATTTTATTATTTTTTATTTATTATTTATGAGAATGTATTCACTTTGTATCCCGGCTGTGGCCCCCTCCCTTGTCTCCTCCCAATCACATAGCCCTCCATCTTCTCCCCCGATGGCTCCCCCCTAGTCCACTGATAGGGGACGTCCTCCTCCCTTTCCATCTGACCCTATTCTATCAGGTCAAATCAGGGCTGCATGCATTCTCTTCTGCTGTGGCCTGGTAGGGCTGCTACCCCCTCAGGGGGAGGTGATCAGAAAGCCAGACACTGAGTTCATGCCAGAGACAGCTCCTGCTCCCCTTACTAGGCTATCCACTTGGAGACTGAGTCTATGGGCTACATCTGAGCTATGGTTTTAGGTCCTGTCATGCATGGTCCTTGGTTGGGGTATCATTCTCTACAGGGTCCCCAGAGCCCACTTTTTTTTTCTTTCTTTGTTGGTCTCTTTTTGGATCTTCTTTTCCTTCCAGGTCTTTCTATCTCCCCAGTCTTTCATAAAATTCCACACAATCTGCACAAAGTTTGGCTAAGCATCTCAGACTCTGCTTAAATGCCTCGATTAGTAGAGTCTTTCAGAGGCTGTCTGTGGTAGGCTGTTCTCTGGCTTCTCCTGCTTCTGATGTCTATCATGTTTTCCCTTCTGAATGAGGACTGAGCATCTTCCCTAGGTTCCTCCTTACTGTTGAGCTTCTTTACGAGTATAGATTTAGTATATTTATCCTATATTTTATGTCTAATCACTTTTGAGTGAATATATACCACGTGTGTCTTTCTGCTTCTGGGTTACCTCACTCAAGACGATCTTTTCTAATTCCCACCATTTGCCTGCAAATTTCATGATTTCCTTGTTTCTGATAGCTGGGTAGTGTTCCACTGTGTAAATGTACCACAATTTCTGTATCCATTCCTCCATTGAGGGACATCTAGGTTTTTTTCCAGATTCTGGCTATTATGAATACAGATGCTATGAACATGGTTGAGCAAATGTCCTTGCATAGTTGAGCATATTTTAGATCTATGCTTAGGACTGGTATAGCTGGATCTTGATTACTAATTGTCTGAGAAAGTGCCAGATTGATTTTTAAATTGGTTGTACAAGTTTACATTCCCACCAGCAATGGAAGAGGGTTTCCCTCTCTCCACATCGTCTCCAGCTTGTGTTGTCACTTGACTTTTTGATCCTAGCCATTCTGATGGGTGTAAGGTGAAATCTCAGGGTCGTTTTGATTTGCATCTCCCTGATGACTAAGGACATTAAACATTTCTTTAAGTGTTTCTCTACCATTTGATATTCTTCTATTGAGAATTCTCTGTTTAAATGTTGTGGAACTGTGTCCTGAGCTCTTAAAGTCCAAGTGAAACATCAGGAGGTGCTGACAGCAGATGAGATCATGTGCTCACATTTCACTTAAATGAACAAATCAGCTGATAATCTCTCTGTATCTTAGGGCTGCAGTTTTTTAAACTAAAGATTGACATAACACATAAGGTTAAAAACTTGACCCAATTAGATATCACTAAAGTCTAGTGATGTTGATGTTGATGTTACCTAGAATCTTCACTGACAATGTGTATGTAAGTAATGTTGCAGTCTTCTAAATATATGTCTCCCAATTTAAATAAACTATAACAAAACATATGCTGATGATAAAGTCTAACTTTCCTTTAGAGATATGTACATTTTTCATATTCTTTTACTCTTCAAACTCTTATTATTTTACAAATATATTTACAATATAGTTTTGCAATTAAACACTCAGCAAACATTGAGATAATTAGAAATGCTGGTATCAATAATCCAAAAGTAATTTTCATAATAATGTTATATGAAGCTAATATTTCGAAAGAGAAAGAGTTTATAAAAGTGCATGTGGATAACAAGCCACTTAAAGACTTTACACAACTGTATTACATTGAAAATATAAGTATATCAAACTTAACAAAAAATGAAAAATGTCATTTAAAAATAAAATGTTCACTCATAATGACAACAATGTCACTAATGTTCAGCAGATAGAGAGAATTATAAAAACTAAGGATTTCTTTATTTAAACTTAAGATAAATATATTTTTATCATAACCTTATATATTTTTATTGAAGACAAAGTTAATAACTTCATTTTAATTTATAAACACATTTTCAAAACTGTTTTTTACAAGTTCCTTTCTTTGAGAAATATTTCCAGATATTCATTAGTGAATTCTAGTTCATAATGCATAGCTTAAATAATGTTCTTATTTTATTAGGTTGGAAAATGCATATATTTCTTACTTGACTCTAAGAAAATTATCTAAAGAAATTATAAGGAAAGATAAATCATCTAGTATCACAAAATAATTGTTAATACTTAGTTAAAATAAGTATAACAAAATAATTGTTATACTTAGATAAGGTAATCCAAATAGATAAATTCCAGAATTATTTGTCAGTAACTTTTACATAATACTTCTAAATATTGCCAAATAGTTATGTCAAAATCTTTTCTTTTCTATTATTAATTAATTTAATTTAAATTTCAGTCATAGGCCTCTTCTTCTCCTTCCAGTCTCTCATCCTCCCCCCTATACCTATTCCTCAGAAAGGAAAGACTCCCTACCCAGACACCCCAGCTCATCTATTCACAAGAGGACTGAGTTCCTTTTCATCCTCTGTGGCCTGGTAGGGTAGTCCCATCAGGAGGAAGTGATCAAAAAGCAGGCAACATAGTCCATGTAGAGATAACCTCAGTTCCCCTAATTGGTGAGTCTACATGAAGCCTAAGCTGCCTATAGGCTACTTATATGTAGAGGACCTAGATCCAGACCATGCATTGCCCTTGGTTAGTGCTTCAGACTGCATAGTCCCTTCTGGGCTCCGCTTGATTGGCTCTATTCATTCTCTTGTGGAGCTTTTGTCACCTCCAGGTCCTTTTATTCGTCTTCCCTCTTTTCTAGCAGATTCCCTATGCTTCATCCAATGTCTGGTTCTCCATCTCAGTATCTGTTTTAAACCATTTCTGGGCAGTACATCTCAGAGGACAACTCTAATAGGCTCCTGTCTGTAAGCATTTCAGTGATAGGGGTTGGCTTCTTTTTCTTTTTTCTTTTCTTTTTTTAATGTATTTCTTTATTTACATATTTATTATAATTTATTCACTTTATATCCCCGCTGTAACCCCCTTCCTCAACTCCTCCTAGTCCCACCCACCCACTCTCTTCTCCCTCGATGTTCCTTCCCTAGTCCCCTGGTAGGGGAGGACCTCCTCCCTTTCTATCAGACCCTAGCCTAGCAGGTCTCATCAAGGCTGACTGCATCAATTTCCTTTGTGGCGTGGCAAGGCTGCATCCACTGGGAGGTGGTTATCTAAGACAATGTGGAAAGTGAGGATGCATAAATCTCACTCAAAGAGGAAATACAATAGACAGAAGTAGTGGTTGAAGCTTGGCAACAAGGAGGTCCATAGGGAAGAGGCTGAAACCTCACTCAGAAGGGTAAACAGGATAGACATCAGAAATAGAAAACAAGGAACAGAGGACAGGAGCCTTCCACAGGGGACCTCTGGAAGAGGTATCCATCAAGGTATCGAAGGAGATACTGAGACTCATAGCTAAACTTTGGACAGAGTGCAGGAAAACTTATAGAAGAAGAGGGGGATAGAAGGACCTAGAGGAGAGAGGAACTCCACCAGCAGACCATCAGAGCCAAAAAACCTGGACCTGGGTGGGCTGCAGAGACAGATACTCCAACCCAGGACTGTGCATGCTGAGGGCCTAGATGTCCTGCTCAGAGGAAGCCCATAGGATGCTCCGTTTCCAAATGGGTTTCCTAGGAAGTGGAGCTGGGGCTACTATCTGACATGAACTCAGTAGCTGGCTCTTTGATCACCTCCCACTGGAGGATGCAACCTTGCCAGGCCACAGAGGAAGATGATGCAACCAGCCCTGATGAGACCTGCTAGGCTAAGTTCAGATAGAAGGGGAAGAGGACCTCCCCTATCAGTGGGCTACTGAAGGGCCATAAGGGGAAAAGAGAAAGGGTGGGAGGGACAGGGAGGAGACAAGGGAGGGGACTACAGTGGGGATACAAAATGAAGAAATTTTAATAAATAATTAACTAAATAAATTTTAACATTTAAAAAATAAAAGCAGCTTTGATAAGGTTTATGCTTCTATTGATCCACTTTTTCTACACTCAACGCTTCTATTTACTTTATTGATAGTGATGTTTTTATTAATTTATTTATTTAATCACTTTACAGCCTAGGTGCAAACCCCCCTTCTGTCCTCCCAGTCCCGCCCTCACATCTCTTTGTCCCCACTCCCCTTCCCTTCTCCTCAAAGAAGGGGAGGACCTCCATGGGTACCACCCTACCTTGGCACCTCAAGTCACAGCAGGGCTAGGTGCATCCTCTCGCACTGGGGCCAGACAAGGCAGTGGATCCAAAGGCAGGCAGCAGTCAGATACAGCCAACGCTCCAACTGTTAGGGACCCACCTGAAGACTGAGCTTCACATCTGCTGCATAATTGTAGGGGGCCTAGGTCCAGCCCCCGCATGCTCTTTGTCAGTCTCTGTGAGCCCCCACGACAGTGATAATTTATATTAAAAATTATTGCCAATTTAAAGATTTGCCTCAGTCTGAAAATGACGAAAATCACTTCATCAGAGTGCCTGGAAAAATTTGGAATTTTTTCCTGATTATTCTCATCAAAATTTACCATAGTAAATAATTGCAGAAATTTATTGTGTTAATTCAAATGTCTGGATTTTTTTTTCTAATGAGGCATCTAGTTACTCTATGTCATCAACTCATGGCCTCATACTGAATTCACAGTGGGCACTCAGGCCATCTTTGAAATCCTCTCCATCATAAACTGATGCTCTAATAGGGCAAGCAATTTTTTGTTTGTTTAAATAAAAGAACGTAAATGTCTTGTACAGCATGTGTTGAAACCTACTCTATGGAATGTCTGTAATTTCTGTCCTTTGGATTTTCTCTAAACCTCTTATATTTTTGTCATGTTTCTCTGCTCTCCTTTTTCATTAAAATTGTTCACCAGAGTTAATGCTCTTAGAAATCACTATTTCATCAATGATAACTATGCAATTTCATGTAAATTGATAGCCATACAAATGTAAATTTTGACAAAAGATATTGCTGAAAACTATACTTTCAATTATAATATCATATTAGGAAAATTTAGCTTTTAATGTTATAAGGTGATTTTTTCTTTCTACAAATCAATATATTTTAGGAATATTCAGTAACTCTGTTTATTCATATATTAATACTTGCGCTCTAACATAAATAAAATGTGCTCATGATCTGTCCAAGTGACAAAGACCCACAAGACATTAAATCACAATCTTTGCTTTTCAGAATTAAAATATCTAATTGCCGAGTTAAAGAAACAGCTGCACTCAATGAGCATTTGCTAGATTTTAACCCCTGTTACACATGGGAGCTACTTATCCTAAGAGCATACTTTCACAGGAAGCAATTCATCAGAGGAGACTAAAGGGGGGGAAAAAGGAATCTAGTGAGACATAGAGTGAAACGAAATTGAGCACTGTCTCCAGAGCCTAGATCTTAAAAACCTCTGGTATCTATCCTCTTTGGTACTCTGTTACCCTCTTTGGTGCATGGCACTGTGGCTCTGATTCCATTTGTGCTCAAAAGAGTTTTCCCAAAATGATTAATGCTTCATGAAATCCCTACAGATAAACATCCTGTACTTTTCCCAGCTCACTGCAAATATCGAAAGCAGGCTTATGAGCCTCACGACCTAGCCCCTTGAACCATCTACCAGATTCCTAACATGTGCAAATGTGAGGTCTTACACACTGTTAAGTATGCTTTTGAGTCCTCACTCTTATTTGATCCAGAGAGAAGCCACAGGAAATGAACACAGTGGCAGGAGAGGCAAGATAGGCTTAAAGCATATGGATACTTCTAAAGTATCCATATTTCTTAAGTGAGCGCAGAAGATTTTCTTTTTTTTTTTGTAAAATAATTTTATTTTATTTTATTTTTTTAATTTTATTTCTTTCTTATCAGTTACATTTTATTAACTCTGTATCCCAGCCGTGTCCCGATCCCTCATTCCCTCCCAGTCCCTCCCTCCCTCCCTCATCTCCACTGTGCCCCTTGCCAAGTCCACTGATAGGGGGGACCTCCTCCCCATTCATCTGATCCTGTTTTATCAGGTATCTTCAGGACTGGCTGCAAAGCTCTCCTCTGTGGCCTAACAGGACTGCTCCTCCCTTGGGGGGGGTGGGGAGGCCAAAGAGCCAGTCATTGAGTTCCTGTTAGAAATAGTCCTTGTTCCCCTCACTATGGGAAACCAATTGGTTACTGAGCTACCACAGGCTACATCTGAGCAGAGGTTCTAGGTTACATTCATACATGGTCCTTGGTTGCATGTCAGTCTCAGAAAAGACCCTGTGCCCAGATATGTTTGGTCCTTGTGAAGCTCCTATCCTTTCCTCATCAGACTAACTCCCCTTCTTTCTTATGATTCCCTGTACTCTGCCAAAGGTTTGGTCATGAGTCTTTGCTTTGAAAACACTGCTAGTTAGAGTCTTTCAAATGCGCTCAGTAGACTCCTGTCAATGTTCAATGCGCATCACATCTGTCTTTCAAAACGAGGATCGATAATTTTACCCCATGTCCGCTCTCTTGATTATCTTTTTTAGGTGTATAGAGTTCATTATGTTTATCATATCTTATAGGTATATATAAGTGAGTATATACTGTGTTTGTCTTTCTCCTTCTGGGATATTTCACTCAGGATGATCTTTTCTAGATCCCACCATTTGCCTGCAAATTTCATGATTTCCTTGTTTTTGATTGCTGAGTGATATTTCATTGTGTAAAAATACCACAATTTCTGTACCCATTCCTCCGTTGATGGACATCTGGGTTGTTTCCAGGTTCTGGCTATTACAAATAAAGCTGCTATAAACATGGTTGAGCAAATATCCCTTTTGTGTACTTGAGCAAACTTTGGGTATATACCTAGCAGTGGTATAGCTGGGTCTTGAGGGAGCACTATTCCTAATTGTCTTAGAAAGTGCCAGATAGATTTCCAGAGTGGTTGTACCAGTTTACATTCCCACCAGCAGTGGAGGAGGGTTCCCCTTTCTCCACAACCTCTCCAGCATGTGTTGTCCCTTGAGTTTTTCATTTTGGCCATTCTAATGGGTGTAAGGTGATATCTCAGGGTCGTTTTGATTTGCATTTCCCTGATGGCTAATGAGGATGAGCATTTCTTTAAGTGTTTCTCTGCCATTCGATATTCCTCTGTCGAGAATTCTCTGTTTAGCTCTGTTCCCCATTTTTTTCTTTCTTTTTTTTAAATTTTTTATTAATTACACTTTATTCATTTTGTATCCCCCATAAGCCCCCCTCCTCCCCTCCCGATCCCACCCTCCCTCCCCTTTCTGCATGCTTGCCACTCCCCAAGTCCACTGATAGGGGAGGTTCTCCTCTTCTTTCTGATCTTAGTCTATCAGTTCTCGTCAAAAGTGGCTGCATTGTCCTCTACTGTGGCCTTGGATTACTTGGTTTGCTGCTTTTCAGCTTCTTTAGTTCTTTGTATATACTCGATATTAGTCCTCTGTCAGTTAAAGGGTTAGTGAAGATTCTTTCCCAATCTGTAGGCAGTCGTTTTGTTTTGATGACAGTGTCCTTTGCTTTAAGAAGCTTTTCAGTTTCATGAGGTCCCATTTATTGATTGTTCCCATTTATTGATTGTTGCTCTTAGAGCCTGTGCTGTTGGTGTTCTGTTCAGGAAGTTGTCTCCTGTGCCAATGAGTTCTAGGCTGTTCCCTACTTTTTCTTCTAACAGATTTAGAGTATCTGGTTTTATGTTAAGGTCTTTGATCCACTTGGACTTTAGTTTTGTGCAGGGTGATAAATATAGATCTATTTTCATTTTTCTGCATGTGGACATCCAGTTGGCAGAAGATTTTCAATATGAGAATCCTGCTGTTTACGAGTCACATACAGTTCTAGGAAGAATCTTGTAGCCAATATAAATCTTCACGAGCAAAAGCTGAATGAAAAGCACGTTGTGGATGGAAACATGACTCATTGTTTCAGCAAGGTGCTTCTACTGGGTTTTGTGGAAATTCTCATGCTAATGTGAAGCTCTACTAATTTGTACAGAAGTACATATTTTTCAATATTTCACAAATTATCTCTTTAAAGGAAAATAAACAGTACTTATGTGTCCTCCATCTGAAGTTTGATACTTTTCAAGGGCTAGAATTTGATACCTACTCCATATTGTCCATCTAAAATATGTGCTTTTGTGTATTTTAAAACATTACCATTTTAATATAAAACCCAAGTCTGATTTTCCTCAATGTGATATTACTATCTTTTATGATAGATATGGCAAGCTACACAATGTTGTAAAAGTACTTCATATTATGAAAATTTTATAAATTATGTGAGTTTCTTTAATATTTAAAGCATATCAATCCTTGAGAATCAAAAGTGGAAAAACGAGGCAGTAGACTTAAGGCAGAACAATTATATAATCAGTATAAATCTCTAGAAGCAATTCTTGCATTATCTATTATTATTTTGAGTTTCTACAGCTATATAGATAAGCAGAGCAAATACACGCACACACTGTTTACTTCACTGTATGATCCTTTTCTAGCTCTCATTGCTGTGGTATGCAACACAAGTTAATCTTTAGACCTATAATTAACTACCCAACTTTGTGGCTTTTACAGAAATGTGCTTGGTAAAGTAATTCATTTTTTTCTTTTATGAGTAGGTATAATATATACGTGTCATAATTTATAAACATTTTCTTTCATAGCCTCTTTTATGGAAACTGATCCTGGAACAATTCGAATTTTTTCCAACCTAGTTACAGTCACCTTTCTGATAGAATCTGATGAAAATGATTACATTGGCTTTAATGCAACATATAATACCTTTAACAGCAGTGGCCTGAACAGTAAGTACTTTCTGCTGTTTATTCTTTGACTCTCTAAATGCTGTAGCATTTTTAACAGCCACAGAACTTAATTTTTCCCTAAGTGAGTTCTTCTATATCTCTTAACTAATTCTCTCTTTACATGATAGTTAGAAACAAATGATAAATTTAAAAAACTTATATTCTTCATAGGAATCAACTGACCAGTTTTTGACGATCACAAGTCAATGTAATAATTAAATGATTTTTTTATATTCAGTAAACATTACGAGTGAAAGTATATTAATACTAAGTAATTCTGAGAAATTTCAACATGAGGTTTATTTGATTAAATTACTGAATTTAGTTATATCAGGAGAAAAACAGATTGACAAAGTTTATGTGGGTAAACAGGGTAATCAACATGGAAAAATAAGTAATATAAACGTGCACTGTTAAAACCAAGTATACAATAATTTGTCATGGTTGAAACAAACAGGTACCTTAAAATAAATAATATGGAACATAGTTAAGATTAATGAAAATGACAATGGACAGTAAGTAATTACAAAATATATAAAGTTGAATTATTTTCTATATAGCAAATTGCTTGTGTTAAATATTTAAATTTAAGAGCTTTTTTAAATTCACAGATTATGAGAAAATTGACTGCACCTTTGAAGATGGCTTTTGTTTTTGGGTCCAGGATCTTGATGATGATAATGAGTGGGAAAGGATTCACGGAAACCAGTTTCCTATCTTCACTGGACCACCTTTTGACCACACATTCGGAAATGATTCAGGTATGATTTACATTTATTCATAAAGAAAAGAATGCATTTTTACTTCATCTAAATGGATCTTTATTTATGAAAAATATTTTACCATTTTTATTATTAACTAATAATTGTATCTAAAATGGTAATCACACATCTAAGCGACTGGGTTTTTAAAAATATGTTATACCCTCTTTGCTCACATCAATGATGAAAAGTAATCAAAGGTCATTAGACATAAGGAAATTAGCTTGTAACCATAGCTTTGAAATGATTCATAAGTAATTGGACTTGTGCAAGATAATTGACTTTTCTGACCATTAGTCTGTTTTTGCCTTAATTTCATTTTTCAGTTATTCATTGTGAGCTCACAGAAATATAATCTAGTTTTGTGAATTGGTCCAGTGCTCATTAGCCTGGCTGAACTTGTTCGTTGGTTCAGATAGTGTTATTGTTAAGAACACCTCAGAATTTGTGAGTGTACAAATCCTATCAGAACACATACAGATTTACTTCTGGTGGCTATAGAGAAGAGTGACTTGAGAGCAGAGATTGCAAGGGATGGCTGTGGGAGGTGAAGGTAGCTTTCTGTGAATGCTAGATTTGTGCGAATGTGAGACGCTAGGTACCATGCAGAAAACCTGTCACTGAAGACAGTACAGTTAGACTAAGTAGACAAGTCTGGGAAAGATAGGGATAAGTAATTGTACCAGGAAGGTACTACTGAGATACTTGAAGTAAGACATTTGTAACACTCATAAAGGCGGTGATTAAAGGTTGCAAACCTAGTAAAAATGTGTATTATAAATTAAAAAAAAATCAAAATCAGAACAAACTGAAATCTGTGTGTGCGCATGTGTTTGTATTTATGTGTGCATATCTACATGTGTGTATGTATATTGCATGTATATGTGTGTATGTGAGTATGTATGTGTACATATGCTTGTATTTATGTGTGTATGATATGTATATATGTGTGGGTATGTATATGTGTGTATGCATATGTGTGTGTGTGTGTGTACAGACATATATAGAAACAAAGTCATTCTTTGAAAACATGTGTCAATGTCTCCGATAAAAATGCAGCACCAAGAACCTTGTACTTGTGGTACTCAAGCTCTCAGGATGCAATTCACATGTTACTGTTTCTGCACGAGCTTGAGACCTCAGAGTTGAACCCATTGTTTTCGTCAAACTCTGTTTGCTGACCTTTTGGTTTCTTTTGCTGCAACATTCTTTCCAGTGACAAGAACCTACTCATTTTTTTTTTATCTAACCAACATGTAGAGCTATTTTGAATGTAGAAATGAGTATCTACACTTTTGATTCAATTACCCATTTTTTAATAATTCATCCAATGAAATAAATTATATCACTAAAGTCTAAGCACATGTAGCTGTTATTTATTATTAGTGATCATTATATCACAAAGACCAGTATGCTCCATTTGATGACTGGAAGGGTAAATAGTTAAAGTGAGCTGTAACTGACATATGGTTAAAGGAAATTGAAAAGTCAAGTGTTTTTCAAGATAGAAGCCTGTTTAACTCTGGTTCTTTAAACAAAAACATCCAATACTAAATAAATATGGCTTATCTCTCTGCTTTAATTAGATAATTTCTTAAAATGACCATACCTAATGTAGTTTCACAATAATAATCAAAAGCCCCCTTTCATTTATTCTTTGGTACATTATTTGACCCCTAAGTCCTGTACAAGATACTCATAATACATCTGTGGATTTAGAAAACATTTTCTGGCTCATAGATCACATGTTTTAAATGTGATTTAAAAATTTTAAATTATAAAAACAAGCAGTTTACATAAAGAGTAATTTTGATACATTAAATGTCTATAAAGAACCTGGGAAAATATAAACCTTTGAAGGTAGGAATAGGAAAGAAATTACTCATTAAAACAAGGCTATCATTTTAGATGTCACTGAAGAAATGACATGAATCAAACTTCTAAGGGATCACAAGAGCCAGCGATAATATACTAGACAAAGAGAACTAAGAGAACAAAGAGAATGTTGGCCCCTTTGAGAAGAAGCCATTATGCCCGCCAGGCTGCAGTGAAGTAAGAGAGGCAGTGAGGTGATTCTTCCATTGCTGTCTATGGTGCTGGCTTGCATGTTGATGACCAGTAGGAACCAGCTCAGTGAAGTGTTAGGGCTCATGCTAACCAATAGGATCTGTGCACTGTGGGAAAGGGCAAGAAAGTGGGACAGACACCAGTACCAGGCTTCCCACTGACCCACAGAAGAGTCAGAGGACCTTAATCACAAAGCATTTGTTGTGAGAAAGTTATGTTGTGACTGGAATTTGAATGGAAAAGCAGCTGCAATTAGTAATTAGTAGCTAATGGTAACTAACAGCTATCAGTTGAAATGAAACATTAATATCCTTATAGACACATGCATGCAAATGTGCTCTGCATAGGTGGCTGCTTCCGAAAGCCCAATGATATTTAATTTTGAAAATGGTTACATATGAATGAACCAATATAGTAAGTTGGAATAAATTGTTTCCAAGAGCTTGATCCCACCTGGATAAACCACTAACTCAACTAAATGAGAACTAACCCTTAGGCTGATAATCGCCTTAGTTCCCCCCACCCACACAAAGTCATACCAAAACTGCTAAATAACAGGATTAGTTTTATTTCTTCTTATGTAAAAAAAACAATCTAATAATGTCTAGACTACACTTAAGCAAGAGGAATTAAAACTTCAGCAAATCATTGGTACCTATCGGCGACTACAGATATGGGCTATGTAGTTGAAATCATTGATGTTAAAATATCAGTTTCAGGATAGACATTGGAAGTAGGAGAAGACAAGGAATAGAAGAGGAGCCTTCCACAGAGGACCTCCAAAGATTCTACCCACCAGGGTATCAAAGGATATATTGAGACATATACGCCAAACTTTGGGAAGAGTGCTGGAATCCTTATAGAAGAAGAGGGAGATTGTGAAGGGGACAGGAACTGCACAAGGAGAACAACAGAGCCAAAATACCTGGGCCCAGGGGGACCTACAGAGACTGATACTCCAACCAAGGACCAGGCATGGAGAAGACCTAGAACCCTGTTCAATGGAAGCCCGATGGCTGCTCAGTTTCCAAGTGGGGTCCCTAGGAAGAGGTACAGGGGCTGTCTCTGACATGCACTCAGTGGCTGGCTCTTTGATCACCTTCCCCTGGGGGGGGGGGGCAGCCTTGTAGGCCACAGAGGAAGATGAAATAACCAGCCTTCATGAGACCTGATAAGGTAGGGTCAGAGAGGAAGGGAGGAGGACTTCCATAATTAGGGAACTAGGTAAAGGGCATAGGGGGAAAAAGAGGGGGGTGGGTGAGACTGGGAGGCTATAATGGAGGAGGCTGTAGTGGAGATACGAAGTGAATAAATTGTAATAAATAAATATATAAATAACATTTAAAAAATAAATAATATTATCAGTTTCTACTTTTGTGGCATCATAATAGATATAAAATAATTTCATTGCTATTTGAAGGAGTCTAAGTACATTATAGGAGGAAAAACTGACTTCAGTTTGCCAGCAGATTAAATAGCTAAAGAAATGAGATGAAACTGGTCAAAGTGAAGCAGGATGAATGCCAGGTGAAGATTTTAAATAGTTGGGAGGGAAATGGAGTTTTAGGAGAAAGTTGTGCATCAGGACTTATAAAAAAATTAGACAAGATCAAGCAGGTCAGAGCACACCAGTGGCAGTGAGTAATGAGGGCGAAGGTAGGGCTTAACAGGTCTCGCTAACTCTCATAGCTGTGATTTCATAATCTACCAGTCATTCACCCCCAGAGCTATTTTTCTTTCAACTGACTTTTTTTTTTTAATGTGTCAGAACATTGTTCCACTGAAATGCAAGAGAATTAAATCTCTCCTGCAGTTCTTCTTATCCACGCAGGGTTCTTTTGTTCTTAGCTTCACTTTAAATGACAGGAGAGCCTAAATGGAACAGATAAACTTTGAATTAGCGTCACTTTAGGGAGGAACATCTAAGCTGCTCAACTTTTTCCAGATCTTCTAAAGAACTCCCTCTTGGGGGAGCCACAGCTCCTCAATCAGTGCCCTGTCAGTTCTCAGGATTTCTTTGTACCCCTTAAAAATAAAGGGAATTGGGATGAGGTGGTGGCATTGATACAGGGCACTTGCTTGGCATGTTAGAGGGGGGCTATATGTTCAGAACATTTGGGGTACATGAGGTTACAGGTATTAAAAAAAGACTTCACAAAGGGAAGGGTCACAAAGGGGTGAGCTAATCTTTGGTTCTTCTCCCTCTTTGCAACAAAATTTCAGTTGTTTCCAGCACTTTGAAGGGGGGCCTTAAGTAAAATAGAAGTCATTAAGAGTAAGAGCCATTATGTTTTAGCTGTGATTAAATTTTATTGTCCCCCATACTTTTAGGTAAATTATCTTTCTTCTCTCTACTTTGTTTTCTTCCTTTAGAAAACAAGATTGATGATGATAAGATTTATATGTTTAAGATATACAAACATTCAATCCATCATTATGCTCTACAAAGGTCACTAAAATACTGACATGAGAACCACCCTAAAACTTTTCCTTCTTGGCACAAAAGTGTTCAAGAGACAGCAGTTGTCCATGGTTCTATTCTAAGTTGCTATCTGTAAGGAAAGCAGCTGTTTGGCTCAAATTTTAAAGATGTATTATTTTTTTTACATATCTGCATTTCAACTTGGCAAATAAATATACTTTTAGTGTAATTTATGTTCTTTTAAAATGGCATTCTTCGTTTTTTTATTAGTTACATTTTATTAACTCTGTATCCCAGCTGTATCCCCCTCCCTCATTCCCTCCCAATCCCTGCCTCCCTCCCTCATCTCCTTCCTGCCCCTTTCCAAGTCCACTGATAGGGGGGACCTCCTCCCCTTTCATCTGACCCTGTTTTATTAGGTATCTTCAGGACTGGCTGCAAAGTCCTCCTCTGTGGCCTAGCAAGACTGCTCCTCCCTTGAAGGGTGGAGAAGTCAAAGAGCCTGCCATTGAATTCCTGTCAGAAATAGTCCCTGTTCCCCTTACTATGGGAAACCAATTGGTTACTGAGCTACCGCAGGCTACATCTGAGCAGAGGTTCTAGGTTATATCCATCCATGGTCCTTGGTGGAGTGTCAGTCTCAGAAAAGACCCCTGTGCCCAGATATATTTGGTCCTTGTGAAGCTCCTATCCTTTCCACATCATACTAACTCCCCCTTCTTTCATATGATTCCCTGCATGTTTGTAGCAGCTTTAATAATAAAAGCCAGGACCTGGAAACAACCGAGATGTCCCTCAATGGAGGAATGGATACAGAAATTGTGGTATTTTTACACAATGAAATACTACTCAGCAATCAAAAACAAGGAAATCATGAAATTTTCAGGCAAATGGTGGGATCTAGAAAAGATCATTCTGAGTGAGGTATCCCAGAAGGAAAAAGACACACATGGTATATACTCACTCATATAGATTATACGATATGATAAACATAATGAAATCTATTCACCTAAAGAAGATAAACAAAAAAACTAGGGTAAGATGATCAATCTTTCCTTAGATAGACAGATGGGAGGTGCATTGGACATGGGAGAAAACAAGTAACAGGACAGGAGCCTAATGCAGAGGGCCTCTGAAAGACTCTGCCTAGCAGTGTATCAAAGCAGATGCTGAGAATCATAACCAAAACTTTGGCAGAGTGCAGGGAATCATTCTTTGTTGGTTTTTTCTTTTTGTTTGTTTGTTTGTTTGTCTTGTCTTTCCAGTTGTATTAAATTTTAGAAAGCAAAACTACTTTATAACATTTAAAAAGACTGAATTGAGACCAATCTTTACACTAAAACACTCAGTGATATTTACCTAGTACTTATCTTTTATACGTGCTAGGGCTCATGAGGCCATTTTAGTGATCCGAGTTTCTTTCTTAAAGAGACCTCCAATTTTCTAGGAATCATAACCACCTTCCCAGGCTCCGCTCTCTGCATCAGCATCAGTGCATGCCTAGAATTTACAGCTTCAATTGGGGTGTTGACTTGAGAGAGTTTGAATTTAGCTCATAAAGAAACAAGTGGCAAAAGTGATGGAAGTTGTAAGAAAAGAAAAATGTAACGACTTGAGAAAAAGTTCATTGTGTGCTAGAATTAGCAAACTTTATTTCATTTTTTGGCTCTAGGCTTACTTTAAGGTTAATTTCAAGAGATCTAAAACGCATTTCATAAAAATTATCTTTTAACCATAGAAATTTCACATGGTAACATAAAATGTCTAATGATCATTCTTTGTGGGGCTTTAATAAATATGAAAGCACGTCAAATTGGTATAAGAAGAATATATTAAACTGAATTTACTGATCCCAAATAGAAAATACAAAAGTAAAAAAACATAGTACTCATTTTTCCAAGTTTATCAAGTTTAGTAAGTACGTACTACATGCCTAGAGACCTAGCTTAATGGACAAAGTGTTAACCAGGCAAAAATGAGGTCCTGAACTAGATTCCCCAGCACTTCTGTAAAAAGCCTACATAGGCGGTACATACTTACAATCCCACAAGATGATGAGGGGCTAAACAGGAAACTGGAGGATATCTTGGCCTTCCAATCAGCTAGAATAGCAAAATCATCCAAGCCCCAAGCCAATGAAAGACCCTGTCAAAAAATAGGACAGCTCTAAAAGTCAGACACAGGGTCATCCCTTGTGAGTATAAACAGCTAGACGTACAGCTAATTTAGAGCTCATCACATGAAGGTGCAAAGTTAAGTTTATAGGATATTCAAATTACCTAATGCAAAAGAGAGATGATGCAGAGAGATGAGAGTGTCCTTGGAATTAAAAAAAAAAGTATTTTATCCCAGAGATAAAAGTTAGAAAATTGGTGTGCATAAAACATTAACTCTCTAGATTAGAAAATCTCTTAGGCTATAAAAAAAATCTAATCAGGTTTAAATCAAATGTATTACCTTTGAGTGTTCCTGTTGCTTCCTGTGTGTGTTAAATAAGTAGCGATCCATACCAAAATTGGATCCATACCAAAATGTCATAGATTAAACTGAAAAATAATTGGGTGACTGGTCTAAGTTTAATGTACATTGCATACTCTCATCATTTTATAGGGAATTTATTTTCTATTTTGTTAGATGAATAATTTGTCTGACTTAGGGAATAAATTAGTATAGTATATCATTTTACATATGACAGTATCTATAGCTGCATGACATTTACTACATTGATTTATTTGTATAAAATATAAAAAGTACTATCGTTTCCATAATTAATGATGTTTTATGTGGACATAAATTCATATATTGATTGTATGATCAGTTCTAAACATATCACTATTAAATGAGTGAAAAGCAGGCTTAATATATTTCAAATCATAACTAGTAGACTGACTTGATGTGCGAACATGGACAAACAGAAATAACAACATGATGTGAACTTCTGCACAAAACTAACAGTTCACTAGAAATATATCTGTGCATAATAAATAAATAAGCGCTTCACTACTCACTTCTTTCTTATTATGCCCTAAACAACTAAAAATCAAGATGAATGCAAAATGAGTTTGGATGTGGGTGCTTGGAGAACAGATGCCGGGACTTAGGCTGTGAATCTGAAGCTGATCCTATTCATAGCTTTGAAAAAGTGAGCACAGGCATAGCTAAAATATTCATAAAGTACCACCACATATATAAAATGTGAGTCATCTGTTTCTAGCATAAACTGTGTAGACACATTTATTTTATCTTGCATTTTGCAATATGAATCCAGTGCATGTGCGTATGTTACATGTGTAAGTCATTTGACCACTATTTCATCTTGATAGAAAACTCATTTATTCTGAATAATTTCTGCCTCGTTGGACTAAGTGTACGTTTGTAAGCAGCTCTACTTGCATTTTTTCTTCATGCCTTATTCTTACTCTGCACATTGCAAATGAGTGAGTTTGCACTTTTTATGCTCTACTTTTCTATTGACAGGCAAGGAGAGAAGGAAGATGTTGATTTCAAGCAAACGTATTTGAGCGTTTCATTAAAAACTCACGGCAATCAAATTCTCTTAGTACAATATTTCATTTGCGTTGTATCATGGTTTGCTGCATGATTCTTGCTTCTGTCTTAATATATATATGTTTCAAACTAAGAATGAAGTAAATTCCCCTAAGGGAATATTCAAGATATTCTTCGCTAGTCATACTTCACACACTTGGAATGACTCAAATCATTGGCTGGAATAATGATTCTAGACCAGAAAGCACTTATGCAGTATCTTGTGCTGTTTCAAAAGCTTTTATATGGATGAGCATGCTGCCTGCTCCTCTGTGATCTGATTAGTTATCATTCAAAGGAACACAGAAATATGAAGCCCATATAAAACCAAGCACCTTCTTATGTAAAGATACGCATTGTAGTCAATGGGATGAGACCAGTATTTGGGATACTTAGCCTCGTCATCAAATGTGTTCTTAAATGATTGTGTATCTCATGAGCTACCTAATCAGAATATCTAAATAAAGTCAGCCATCTGCTGATCACCTGTCAAGCTATGAATGCATAGAAAATTAGAATAAAAGTAGGCAGCCCAGAGTTGAGAGATTCTCCTAATCGATTTACTATGACAGAATCAACTATTCTGGACCCAAGTCTAGGATCCAACATGCAAAAATGCATGTCCTGATGCTTCATTTTAACGTTTACATCCCTGAAGAAAGTAAACGTTCTTGGTCGTCTTTACAGGATTTTACATTTCTACACCAACCGAACAAGGATGGAGAAGAGAACGAGTGGGGCTTTCAAGCCTCTCTTTAGATCTCACATCGGAGCCTGTCTGCCTTCGTTTCTGGTACGTTTCTAGTCATTTCCTTAACTTCTGGTAAAGTTTCGCTTAAATGTCACCTTTGTAAATGGCTAGCAAACTTTGATTATAGAAGCAGGCTCAAATTTCACTAAGATTTCGGCTAAAGTCTTAGTGAACACACTATTGCAGTTTTTGTTTGTTTTTAATTGCTAGAACAGCAAAGTGTTGATAGGCTCCCTAACCATTTCCCTAGAAACGGCCAACGAAAACAAAGATATTGGAAATACAAGAAAAGAGATAGAAAAAGCTGAAAGGAAATTATTCAGTGGTCTTGGAGTCTAAACATCTTTACTGACTTCCAAACTAGGTATTATATGTGTTGTGAGAATGTCTACAACTTAAGCCTTCATATCAGCAGTGGTGAAACAACAGACAAGACAGTTTTTCAAAGGAAAGGAAATTACGGGATGAATTGGAATTATGGTCAAGTCACATTAAATGAAACAGAAGAATTTAAGGTTTGTAAAAATACTTTCAATTTCTGTTTATGTTTTTTTGTTGTTGTTGGTGGTGGTGGTGGGTTTTTGTTTGTTTTGTTTTGTTAATTTGGTGAAGGTGTGAGTATATTTTAAAATGATGTGATTAAGTATTTTTGGGAGAAAACTAGGTAAATTTCTTCTTTTCTTTTCTAATCTATTTTATTTTTTAGGAGATTTCATTTCTTCACTGATTTATTAAATAACACTTTTGAGTAATAATTTGCAATATTAACTTGCCACTTATTATAGTCCATGGGACCCAGAGAAAAGAAGGCAACTTTATCTCATTTCAACAATGCTTTTTTTCTGCATTATGGTGACTTCTACCATTTCACAAACTCCACCTAGTTCAACTCAACATGTTCTAGATAATTATCTTTTCCTAATAATACATCCATGTCCATCAATATCCACCAAATTGACTCCACTCTGACTTAATCTCTGTAGATTTACTTTAAAGAGAAATTCTATGAGCCGTATCATTAGGGAGTCTCTGATCATTTATTCTGCATTAAGTTGGATTAATTTTTCCAGATAAGAATTTAATGTCTTCATTTCCTGAGGGTTGTTGCAATTAAAGTATAGGATAATGCAGCCTATTAGTTTGATCAAATTAACACTGTTTTAATTGAGTAATTTGAAACAAGTTAGTATCACTTTCAGAAGATGTATATTTGAATAGAAAACATCATCCTCAGAGGGATATATCCTCTATGACACAGAGCAATGGTTCTCAACCTTCTTAATACTGCACCCATTGATGCAGTGCCTCAATATTCTGGTGACCCCCTCCAAGCATGAAATTATTTTGTTGCTACATATAGCTATAATTTTGTTACTGTTATGAACTGTAATGTAGGTATCTAATATGTGATCCTGGGAAAAGGTTGTTTGACCCCAAAGGGGTCAAAACCCACAGGTTTAGAACCACTGACATAGATTATGGCAGTCATAAGCAGTGATTCTTGTCTGCATACTTCCTGTTATACCTTTCTTTACTTTTTCTTATTCTAGTTTTCATTATGACTTTTTCTTCTCTAATTTTGCTTGTTAATTGACAATTCAAATTTTTAAAAAAATGGAATATCAAACAAAGAAACATGAATGAAATGAGGAAATCGGTATTTCTTCAGGCAATCCTGGCCATTGAGGTTCTTTTCTAAATTCATAATGATTCATTACTTTGGACTTGGCTCAGTAAGATGCTAACACATCTCACATTCACAGTGACAGTTACTTATTCCTGATTGAACTCCTATGGTTTGGTTAACCACAGGGTAAAGGACTGAATACAGAAGTTTAAGAATAATCCCCAGCTGGGTAGTGGTGGTGTCCACCTTTAATAACAGCCCTTGGAAGACAGAGGCAGGTAGCTCTCTGTAAGTTTGAGGCCAATCTGATCTACCTAGTGAATTCTAGGTGAATTCTAGATAGCCAGGGCTACACAAGGAAAGGATGTCCTAGAGGAAAAAAGAAAAGAAATAATAATTCTCATCACACAGATTTTACTATCACATATTGTTACAATTATGTTGAATAACACTAATCTCAGGTATATGCAAAATAATGTTTAGGAGGGAGGGGGGATCCTTGGGATGTAAAAAAACCCTGAAAATTCTCTTAAAAAGTAATATCTAATCACCCCAGATAGGAAACCAATGAAAGGCCAAAGTAAGTATACCAACAAAGTCCAACTTACTGAACAAGTGAGATATATTTGGGTTATTAAAGGAATATGGGTGAGGGATTACTTATAGGACCAGGAATGCCTCAAGCAAAGGTGCATAACCAAAGCTTAGATGATGGGTCACAAAAGCTGGACACTTGAAATTAACTCCTCACAGGTTGGAGAGTTGGAGAGTGCCTTTTCCAGGCAGCTCACCTGGTCTGAGACCATCTCTCAACTGTTCTTCCTACTTATAAATCCTTGGACACGGCAAACCTAGTGATTCCCTTCAATTTGAAGAAATTCTTTTTCCTCCTCATTTATCTGTTTTATTCACTTTACATCTTTGTAGCCCCTTCCCTTCCTTTTCCCTTCTCAGTCATCCTCTCTTCCACCCTCCTCCCCTCTTTACTTTTTCCTCAGAAAAGGGGAGTTCCATTTCCCATCCACCCCAGCATCAGAACTGAAGGTGTCCACTTCCCCTTGACAGGCTTTAAGGGAATCCCATTGTGGGAAAGTGAGTCTGTTTCCAACGTAGCACCCATTTCCTTTACTAGAATACCCACTTGAAGCCTAAGCTGCCAATCAGCTACATCTTTGTAGGGGGCCTAGGTCCAGTTTATGTATGGTCCTTGGTTGATGTTTCAGTCTTAGCAAACCCCGCTGGGTCCTAGTTATTTGGCTCTGCTGTTTTACTTATGGAGCTCCTGTTACTTCTGGGTATTTTTCTCTTTCCTCCCACTGTCCTCCAAGACACCCTATGCATTGACCAATGTTTGGCTGTGAGTCTCAGCATCTGTGTTGAGGCCCTCCTGGGTAAGGCCTCTCAGAGGACAACTCTGATAGGCTCAAGTCTGCAAGCTTAGCAGAGCATCATTCTTTCATGTTGTCAGGGGTTGGCACTCTCCAGTTGGGTGGATCTTTGGTTAGGAAAGGCATTCCCTCAATCTCTGCTCTGTCTTTACCTCTGCAGATCTTGTAGACAGAGTAAATTTTGGTCAAAGTATTTATGGATGGATTGGTGATTCCCGCCCTTTATTAGGAGACTAGTCTAGTTAAAGGGTGTCTTTTTCAATCTCTATGGTCTCTGCTATGAGGAGTCTCTGCTTGAGACCCCGTCATGCCCTCCTTGGAGCCAACCCTTACTTAGGTCTCCAGCTTGTCACAGAGATGTTCCCACTCTTAGTTTCTCTTCTCTACAGGCTTCTGTCCTCTTGTCCTTGCTCTCCTCAGGTCTGATCTCAACCCTCTGAATTCTCTGTTCCCCCTTTCCTAACTTGTTTCCCCTCTTCAGTCATTACCTCTTTCTATTCTATCTCCCCTTCCAAGTTATGCTTCATCACTTGGATCCTCCTTGTTACTTATCTTCAATGGGTCTCTGCCTCATAGGCTTATCTTGTACTGTGTGTCTAAAATCCACTTAAAAGTGAGTACATACTGTGTGCGTCTTTCTGCTTCTAGATTACCTCAGTCAGGGTGATCTTTTCTAGTTCTATCCATTTGCCTGAAAATTTCATGATTTCTTTGTTTTTAGTAGCTGAGTAGTATGTCATTGTGTAAATGTACCACATTTACTTTATCTATTCTTTGGTTGAGGGACATCTAAGTTGCTTTCAGATTTTGGCTATTATGAGTAAAGCTGCTATGAATGTAGTTGAGCAAGAAAGTGTCCTGGTTGCATGGCAGAGCATCTTTTTAGTATATACCCAGGAGAGGTATACCTGGGTCTTGAGGTAAAGTTATTCTCAATATTCTAAGGAAATGCCAGATTGATTTCCAAAGTGGGTGTACATGTTTTGACTCCCACTAGTAATGGAAGAGTGTTCCCCTTTTTCAACACCCTCGCCAGCACGTGCCATCACTTAAGATTTTGAGTATGTGGCTTTATTTCTGGATCTTTGATTCAATTCTGTTGATCAACCAGTTTGTTTTTATGCTAGTACCATGCAGTTTTTATTACTATTGCTCTGTAGGATAGCCTGAAGTCAGGGATAGAGATATCCCCAGAAGTCAGAAATTATTGCAGTAGAATAACATGATATGCCTCTCTGAATTTCAGGTTGTGTTCAATGCTTTTAGAAACCCTGGTTGGAGTACAATAGCCCTGGATGATATAAGCCTAACAAAAGGAATTTGTGGCGAGAGTCTCTATCCAGAGCCAACCTTGGTCCCCACCCCTCCACCAGAGCTTCCTAGTAAGTAACCTCATTTGTTTCATTCCCTAAGTCATGATTATATATAGTTTTGGCTTATTTTTTATTATCTCAGCCTGATATAATTTCATTGGAAAATTAAAGTAAAAATAAGTTATCTAGAGACCATAAGTGAAATTATAACTAATCAAATAACTAAGTTACAGTGAATACACAGAGTCATTACTATTTGGTTGTTGACCACATTTAAATTTTTTTTTTTAGTAATTTTCATTTTTGAAATTAATGATAGTACTAATTTTTATTTCATTCTCACTAAAATATAAGCTCTGGTGACTATTGGACATGATAAATGAGGTGCTGCTGTCACTGGAGGAAGGATTGCTGGGGTTCACATTGTCTTTTTTAGGAAAGCTTTGAAGATTGCAATATCTCAGTTAAGACTGAAAATCAACAAGTCTATTTTAGAATGATTTTATAGCAAATATTAAGCCTGAACTTTTAACATACAGCCCTAATGAATGGAAAATATTTCTATCCTGGAATGATGCCTCTGTCGGTAGCTGTTTGAAGATGGTAGCTGAGCAATAACTGAGATTTTCAACCCTGCAAGAACTTTTAACTAAAAAAAAAAAAAAATAGAGCTTATGTCTAAATCTGTTCTTAGGTCAAATTGGAAAGCCTAAATTTCAAAGACACCTTTATACCATTTATCTTACCTATGCACAAGGTACACATCCTTTTACCAATCATGGACTGGATAGGCTATAAAAGGAGAACCACAGAGATATTTCTTATAATAATTCTTAATATGGTACATTACCTTATATAACACAACTACTGTCCCTGTATTAGGATATTTTTAGTGCAGGGCTATGTTTTTGAGGCAATAGCCTTCTTGTCTTATGATCATGGGAAGCTGAGAAAGCCCAATAATATACTCTGTCATATATCTGAACTCAAACACAGAATTTCCACTTCTCATTTTGTCTCACTCTTAAAATACTTAAAATACTCATAAAAGACCCCTGTGCCCAGATGTATTTGGTCCTTGTGGAGCTCCTATCTTTTCCATGTCATACTAATTCCCCCTTCTTTCATATGATTCTCTGAACTCTGCCGAAGGTTTGGTTATGAGTCTTAGTATCTGCTTTGATACACTGCTAGGTAGAGTCTTTCAGAGGCCCTCTGCTCCTGTCCTGTCACTTGTTTTCTCCTAAGTCCAATCCACCTCCCATTTGTCTTCCTAAGTGAGGATTGATCATCTTATCCCCCCCAATCATTGGACTTGGAAAGGGGCCAGGAGGACATGAGAGAGGGAGGGTGGGATTGGGAGGAAATGAGGGAGCAGGATACAGCTGGGATACTGAGTTAAAAAAATGTAGCTAATAATAAAAATTAAAAGAAAAAAATACTCAAAAAGTATGTTTTCCATTACAAGCTTCAAATTAAAACAATAAAACAAACAAACAAAAAGAAATAAGCACAAAATAGAAAAAATGCTATAACTTGAAATAACTCAAGAATCTTAAATATATAAACATTAAAATAACATCTATAATACATTCAAATCTTTTGTCATACTGGATTGAAATTAGCATTATGAATATGGAAAAAACTTGTTTAGAAATATAAAACAAATAAAGAAAGAAAGAAAGAAAGAAAGAAAGAAAGAAATGATAAAAATACGAAAGAGGTTGGCAAAAGTGCTCAGTGGATAAAGCAGGCATTGGCCAGCAAACGTGATGACCTGAGTTTGGATGTATAGGACTGATATGGAAGAAACATGGAACTGACTCCCATAGTTGTCCTCTGAACTTCGCAGCTCAACATAGAATGCATACACATGGATACATAGGCACACAGATACACAGATAAACACACACAGTGAGAGACTATATGTATTTTTTTTTGTTTTTGTTTTATTTAAGAGGCATTTTGTTTTGTTTTGTTTTGTTTTGTTTTGTTTTGTTTTTTGGCTAAGTGGCTTTAGCAAACCTGAAGTCCTACAAAAAGTGGCTGGCATTTGACATCTTTCAAAATTGAGCTGTCATTAGAGAACGACATAGTTTATAGTGGCCTCATGATACCATCTTAACCGTTCAGTATAACCCCCAAAGAAGCCTAGTCTATACTCTGCTGGCATATTGACATGTTTAGATGTTTTCTGAGTTCTGCAATATTTCCATCATTTGTTTAACTTATAGATATTTGCTCTGTGAATGACACTGTCAGCGAACCTTAAGAGATATCAATGCATGGAATTTTATGAAAGAAGGGGGAGATAGAAAGACCTGGAGAGGACAGGAGCTCCAAACGGAGACCAACAGAAATAAACAAACAAACAAAACTGGGCACAGGGGTCTTTTCTGAGACTGATTCTCCAAACAAGGACCATGCATGGAGAGGACCTAAAACCCCTGCTCAGATGTAGCCCATACACTCATTCCAAGTGGGTTCCCTAGCAAGAGGAAAAGGGGCTGTCTCTGGCATGAAATCAGTGGCAGTCTCCCTGATCATCTCCTCCTCCTTTGGAATGCAGCTTTGCCAGGCCACAGAGGAAGACAATGCAGCCAATCCTGATGAGACATAATAGGCTATGGTCAGATAGAAGGGGAGGAGGACCTCCCCTATCAGTGGACTAGGGGAGGGACATAGAAAGAAAAGAGGGTGGAATTGGGAGAAGACGAGGGGGGTAACTCAGCTGGGCTACAAATTGTAATAAATAATAATAATAATTAATAAGATGCAAAAATAGGTATCAATATAGTTTTGTGAATTTTTTAATATGATATAAAATTAAATATTTAAACAATTTACTATTTGTGGTTAATATGTGAGAAAGTGGTAGAAAGTGTGAGAAGAACGAGGTTTAATTAAGAAAATGTGTGGATGAAAGTGGTACTTACTGCAAGAGAGGGAGAAAACTCTGATAGGACAAGACAACATTGCAGTAAATTCCGGTAAAAACAGAATTTGTGGGTTTTCTTTCTTTCTTTCTTTCTTTCTTTCTTTCTTTCTTTCTTTCCTTCCTTCCTTCCTTCCTTTCTTTTTTTTCTTTCTTTCTTTATTTTCCAGTTCTGGGAGTGGAGTAAAAGACCTCTGACAAATTAGGCAAATACATGAATGTGTTTCTCAACATATGCCCAATTCAGCCTGCCTGTGTTTCACTGTATGTTTGGTTTCTTGTATCACATAAATTAATAACACCTAAACATTATTAGACATGTCTGTTGATTATTTTCATATTTATCTTTCGGTTATAGAAACAGTTTTTGAAATAAATATTTTCATTGGAAATAAATCTTGGGATAATAACAATATGAATTCAATAATTTGGAGTTGGTGGCATTTAAAGATAGCCTTCTTATTTTTACTCTGTATAGGCCCTCTATATTTATAGGATATGATATTTTATGCAAAATTCGATGTTCAGAGTTCTCAAAATCACTACTTGTTTATGAGTAATTACTCTGAACCATTTTTTTTGTTGATTTAGAATGGCAATCATTTAAAATCATAATTTTCTTCAGTCAGTCTGCCCCTTCTATTACCCACTAAATAAGCCAGATTTTTCTAAGATTCCATAGAACAATCTCAGATACTCCATGTTCAAAGTATTAAATCACATTACTTAAATTATAAAATCTAAAATAACTTTTCTTTTAATATTGCACATTACATAAGCGATTACGATATAGTTACTCATGTTAAAAATCTATATTCTGTTCATTTTCATCATATCTACTCTAGCCACTGAAAGAAAATATCTCAATGTACTGGCATCTATGCATATTTAGCATTGGGGAAATTTTACTGTTAAATTAACCTTTCTTATAATAAGATAGAAAATTAAACTTTGCCCAGAGTGTGCTTGTTCCACTTTCTAAGGGGTTCACTTCGAGCCAATGTTTGGCATAGCAGAAAATGCTGATTACCGACCAAGGCATGCAGAACAACATTGTTTCTAATGCCCTTTGCAGTTGGGTCAATGGAAGCCCTATTTGTGCAGAGCTATGGTGATTCCAGATCACTGATTTGTTTAAGCAAAAATAAAAGAAAGCCATGGTTGGCTGGCCAAAACCTCCCTTTCACTCTTTACAGAACAGTTAAATAGGAAAATGTCATCAGGTGAGTGAATAATAAAACTTTGTGCCTATTCCTTCCCTGAGGTTATTTTTAGGTCTAGTTTTGTGAATACTCACAATGCAGGGATCCCTCTACTGTGTGACTTTGGTCTCTGCTCCATCAACCCTAGAATGGCATCTGTGATGTTGATACAATTAATTTCTATATGAGTACTGTACTGAGAGACATTTACAAAGGCTAATATTTGCCCAAACATCATACAAATCTGAAACTCTGTAATGAAATATGGTAAGTGTAGACATGCCAGGCCCAGGCTGATTTCTGGTGTTCTCAACTAATTAAGGAAAAAGTGGCTTTAACCATTTTTTAAATTTTTTATTTAACTTTTATTAATTCTACTTTATTCATTTTGTATCCACCCATAAGTCCCTCCCTCCTCCCCTCCTGGTCCCACCCTCCCCCCCCTTTTTGCATGCATGCCCCTCCCAAGTTCACTGATAGGGGAGGTTCTCCTCTCCTTCTTTCTCACAACCAAAATTTCCCACTTCTTACATAAAATTCCATTCACTCTGCCTATCAGTTGGCCATCAGGCTCAGCATCTGCTTTGACAGTCTATACTGCAGAGGCTTTCAGAGGCCCTCTGTGGCAGGTTCCAAGGTTGTTTCCTGTTTTCTTCTTCTGGCATTCAGAGGCCCTCTGTAGCAGGTTCCGAGGTTGTTTCCTATTTTCTTTTTCTTCTGATGTCCATCCTCTTTGCCTTTCAGGATGGGGAATGTACATTTTAGTTACGGTCCTCTCTTTTGCTTAGTTTGTTTAGATGTACAGATTTTAGTGGGTTTATCCTATGTTGTATGTTTATATGAGTGAGTATATACCGTGTGTATCTTTTTACTTCTGGGACAACTCACTTAGGATGATACTTTCCAGGTCCCACCATTTACCTGCAAATTTCATGATTTCCTTATTTTTCATTGCTGAGTAATAGTCCATTGTATAGATGTACCACAATTTCTGCATCCATTCTTCAGTTGAGGGGCATCTAGGCTGTTTCCAGCTTCTGGCTATTACAAATAAAGCTGCTACAAACACTAAGTGCCTTCAAGAAGAAATTCGAGACAGCTCATTCAAGCAACTTAATGGCCCACTTAAAAACCCGATTTAATGTGTCTGGTTTTATGTTGAGGTCTTTGATCCACTTGGACTTCAGTTTTGTGCAGGGTGATAAATATGGATCTATTTTCATTTTTCTGCATGTAGGCATCCAGTTGGACTAGCACCATTTCTTGAAGATGCTATCTTTTATCCATTGTATGGTTTTGGCATCTTTGTCAAAAATCAGGTGTCCATAAGTATGTGGGTTTATTTCTAGTCTTCTGTTCGGTTCCACTGATCCACCATTCTGTTTCTATGCCAGTACCATGCAGTTTTTATAACTGTTGCTCTATAGTATAGCTTGAGATCAGGGATGGAGATACCTCCAGAAGATCTTTTATTGTAGAGGATTGTTTTAGCAATTCTGGGTTTCTTGTTATTCCATATGAAGTTGAGAATTTTTCTTTCCAGGTCTGTAAAGAATTGTGTTGGCAATTCGATGGGAATTGCATTAAATCTGTAGATTGCTTTTGGTAAGATGGACATCTTTACTATGTTAATCCTTCGAAGCCATCAGCATGGGAGATCTTTCCATCTTCTCATATCTTCTAATTCTTTAGAAGATTAACATCTTTACTATGTTAATCCTTCGAAGCCATCAGCATGGGAGATCTTTCCATCTTCTCATATCTTCTAATTCTTTCTTTAGAGACTTGAAATTTTTTTCATACAAGTCTTTGACTTGCTTGGTTAGGGTTACACCAAGGTACTTTATGTCATTTGTGGCTATTGTGAAGGGTGTTGTTTCTCTAATTTCTTTCTCAGCCGTTTTGTCTTTTGTATACAGGAGTGCTACTGTTTTTTTTTTTTTGTTTTTTGTTTTTTGTTTTTTTGAGTTAATTTTACTCTGACAGAGGTCATGAATCAAATAGACCTCACAGACATTTACAGAACTTTACACCCAAACACAAAAGAATTTACCTTCTTCTTAGCACCTCATGGAACCTTCTCCAAAATAGACCACATAGTTGGTCACAAAGCAAGCCTCAACAGATACAAGAAGATTAAAATAATCCCTTGTATCTTGTCTGATCACCATGGAATAAAGCTGCACCTCAACAACAACAGAAATAGCAAAAAGCCTACACACACATGGAAACTGAACAACTTGTTACTAAATGACAGCTGGTCAGGGAAGAAATAAAGAAAGAAATTAAAGTCTTCCTAGAAAACAATGAAAATGAAGACACAACATACCCAAACTTGTGGGACACAATGAAAGCAGTGCTAAGAGGAAAGTTCATAGCACTAAGTGCCTTCAAGAAGAAATTCTAGACAGCTCATTCAAGCAACTTAATGGCCCACTTAAAAACCCTAGAAAAAGAAGAAGCAGACACACCAAGAAGGAGTAGACAGTTGGAAATAATCAAACTCAGGGCTGAAATCAATCAATTGGAAACTAATAAAAAACAATTCAAAGAATCAATGAAACCAAGAGCTGGCTTTTTGAGAAAATCAACAAGATCGACAAACCCTTAGCCAAGCTAACTAAAAGGCAGAGAGACACCACCCAAATCAACAAAATCAGAAATGAAAAAGGGGACATAACTACAGATACTGAGGAAATCCAAACAATCATTATGACTTACTTCAAAAGTCTATATGCCACAAAATTTGAAAATCTAAATGAAATAGATAATTTTCTTGATCGATTTGACCTACCAAAGTTGAATCAGGACCAGGTAAATCAATTAAATAGTCCTATATCCCCCAAAGAAATAGAAGCAGTCATCAAAAGTCTCCCATCCAAAAAAAGCCCAGGACCAGATGGTTTCAGGGCGGAATTCTACCAGAAGATCTTCAAAGAAGAGCTAACTCCAATTCTCTTCAAACTATTCCACAAAATAGAAACAGAAGGAATATTACCAAACTCATTCTATGAAGCCACAGTCACCTTGGTACCTACACCTCACAAACACTCAACAAAGAAAGAGAATTTCAGGCCAATCTCCCTTATTAACATTGATGCAAAAATACTTAACAAAATACTTGCAAACCGAATACAAGAACACATCAAAGATATTATCTACTATGATCAAGTAGGCTTCATCCCAGGTATGCAGGGGTGGTTCAATATACGGAAATCCATCAATGTGATCCACCATATTAACAAACTGAAAGAAAAAAAAACACATGAAAATCTCCCTAGATGCTGAAAAAAAAGCATTTGACAAAATCCAACATCTATTCATGTTTAAAGTATTGGCTTTAACCATTTTTTCCCATTTTTTTAACTTTTATTAATTACATGTTATTCATTTTGTATCCCCCCATAAGCCCCTCCTTCCTTCCCTCCCGGTCCCACCCTTCCCCCCTTTCTACATGCATTCCCCTCCCCAAGTCCACTGATAGGGGAGGTCCTCCTCTCCTTCTTTCTGATCTTAGTCTATCAGTTCTCATCAGAAGTGGCTGCATTGTCAGGGTTCTAGGTTATCTCCATGGATAATCCTTGGTTGGAGTATGATTTTCTGGGAAGTTCCCTGTGTTCAAATTTTCTTGTTCTGTTGCTCTCCTTGTGGAGTTCCTGTCCCCTCCACCTCTTACTATTTCCCACTTCTTACATTTTAATGGTCACTATTTAAAAAGAAAAAAATCTATTGTGTCCTAGTTTAAGCCGTTTTTTAGGTTCTTAACATACAGGAAGAGTTAATCTGAAAACAATTTACTACACAACCATGCAGAAATCAGTCAGTATTCATGCTTTTTTATTCCCTGGAGACCAACAATCTTTTTTATTCCCTGGAGACCAACAATCTATGACATTTGTTTAACTATTCAACCCCGCGAACACACAAGTACTCACTGCATTCACAGACTCCTTCATCAAAGAACTTTTTCCTATCCTGTTTTGTTGTCATCACTCTACCTTTAAAACAAGGAGCCTCATGTAGCATTATCATTGATTAACATTTTTAACCACAAATTAAATTTAACATTCATGAAAAATCACGTCAACCAATTTTTCATGATTTTATAAAAATATTTGAAAAAATAAAAGAAAAAATCTTTGATCATAAATGGTTACAATAATGAATGAGATTTATTATTTTTCAAAAATTTGGCTTCAAATTTTCATGTGAGATTTAATTTTGGTTTATAACCTAAGCTTATTAACATGTTTGATATAAAATTGAAAGATTTATTACTTATTGCTAAAATAATACATGATAATTGAGGATGTTGGAAATTGTGTCACGTAAATTCGAAATGATTTATCATATTCTAAGTCGCATCTGTTATTTCCCTCGTCAAAGAGTACCAAGCAGAAGCCTATTAGTAATTGAAATTATGTCTCCATTTCTTATTTTATCTTCTTTCACCTCTGTTCAACTTAAATTCTATTACTGTGAGTGAAAGTTAGACCCTCCCACTCCTCCAGGACACATAGACACATCTCTCACTCCTACATAGACACATAACTTATAAGTGTCAAGCTTAAGCAGATGTTACTCACAAAATCACCCAAGGATGAATTCTAACCTTGAAAACATGGAGAATACGACATATACACATTGTGATAATGAAACTCCCTGTAACACAGTAAGAGATTTATCAAAATACAAACAGTTGAAAGAACAGAACTAAGAATACTAACATGTGAGAATTTGATACTGTTCATGAAAATCCCCCAGGCCTTTTTGCCTGCCTTATTTTCATTGCCTGTTCGGGCATCAGTTATTCAATAGCATAGCATAGCTGAAATTACTAGAATCGTGTGTCATGAGTTTATGGTACTTCTCCTATCAGGTGCTACCCCACACTATGGCATCACTGCCGTTAAAAGAAGTTGTGTTGTAATGTCTACAATGGGGCAAAGTGATTTCCTAATTGCCAGTAGTCATTAACACAAAGGCACCCCATGAAGCAACTTTCATCTAAAGATCAGAGGAATTCTGCTGGTCAGTTACTGGATGTGAAATTATAATTTTATTATCTTTCAAAATGGGCATCTTAAGCACCTTAAGGAAATTACTTTCACAAGATTCCTTCTTGCAGCCTAAGTGCTTAGTGAATGTCCTGCCAGATTAGGACAATTACAACTGACATAATTTTAGTTCTAGTTGTGAGTTCATTAAAATCCTATCTATTCATCATTACTGCATAATGCATTGCTTAGATTCAGTTACATAAAAATTTAAACTCTTCACAAAATATTACCTACGTGTCCTTAGCAGTGTTTGCTTTAGAAATTCTCGATTCTTTCCATAGAAATGGGAACATAGGAATGTGCACATGAAAACACACTTGTGCACAATTTACCACAAAAAACATACATATATACATATACATGCATACATGCACATGCACACATACATACAACACATAACACATACAAACTGAAACACAATGATGCCTGTGCAAATTACTCACACATAAACACATGTGCATACACAAGTTCACACATAAGTATACATGTACTCAAAATATACACATTCACACTTATGAATATATAATATAGATATTTAAACTCAAATTGTCCATATGTCAACACACCCACTAACTGAAATATGCACTAATGAACACACAGACACTCTAACATGAATAGAGATAAATGTAATTATGTACAAATTCACACAAATTTGTACTATACACATTCACATAAACACACATATATGCAAAAACATGGTATCACATAAAACACAATCATATACTTAACTATCCCACTCTGAATTCTAATTTATTGAGAATAAAAAAAAATTCTACCCTTATATGTCTTCACTAGTGTATAGGAAAATATCCCATACACTTAAATCAGATAACTTACAAATTTTAACTCATTTTTAGCTATCACAGTAGTAACAGGGATTAAAATTAATGTCCAAAAGTAAAATTAAGATTCTAAAAATATGTCTACATGTAGAAAATGCAAATGGATCCATACTTATCACCCTGCACAAAAGTAAAGTCCAAGCGGATCAAAGACCTCAACAGTTAGACACACTGTTACAAGTTAAAGTGGGAAAAGCCTTGAACAAATTCACACAGGAGACAATTTCCTGAACAGAACACCAACAGCACAGGCTGTAAGATCAACAATCAATAAATGGGACCTCATGAAACTGAAAAGTTTCTGTAAAGCAAAGGACACTGTCATCAGAACAAAACAACAGCCTACAGACTTGGAAAGGATCTTCACCAACCCTACATCTGACTGAAGGCTAAAATCCAGGAGATAAAAAGAACCCCCAAATTAAACACCAATAAACCATATAAGCCTATTAAAATGAGATAAAAACTGCACAGAGAATTCTCAACAGAGGAATATTAAAAGGTGGAGAAACACTAAAGAAACTCTCAACATCCTCAGTCATCAGGAAAATGCAAATCGAAATGCAGACTCTCAGATAGCATCTCACACGTGTTAGCATAGCTAAGATCAAAACCTCAAGGAATGACACATGCTGGAGAGATTGTGGAGAAAGGGGAATCCTACACCATTGCTGGCTAGAGTGCAAATTTATACAACCACCTTGGAAATCAATCTGGCACTTTCTCAAAAAAATGGGAATAGTGTTATTTCAAGACAGAGCTATACTTTTGAGTTACCTCACTCAGGATGATCTTTTCTAGTTCCATCCATTTGCCTGCAAATTTCATGATTTTATTGTTTTTAACAGCTGGGTGGTATTCCATTGTGCAAATGTACAATTTCTGTATCAATTCTTTGAAGGACATTTAGGTTGTTTCCAGATTCTGGCTATTATGAATAAAACACAGATGGTATATACTCACTTATAGGTGGATACTAGCCATATAAAATAGAATAAACCTACTATAGTCCTAAAGAAGCTAAACAACAAAGAAGACACTGGGGAAGAGGCTTAATCCTCATGCAGAAGGGCAAAGAGGGTAGACATTCAAAATAGGAAAAAGGGGAACAAGATAGGAGCCTTCCACAAGGAGCCTCTGAATGACTCTACCCGACGGGTATCAAAGCAGTTGTTGAGACTCGTAGCCAAACTTTGGGCAGAGTGTGGGGAATCTTATAAAGAAGGGGAAGATAGAAAGACCTAGAAGGGAAAAGTGCTTCACAAAGAGACCAACAGAGCCAAAAAATCTGGGCCCAAGGGGTCCTGCAGACACTAATGAATCAAGCAAGGAGCATGCATAGAGAGTACCTAGACCCCCTACTCAAATGTTGCCCATGGACAGCTCAGTATTCAAGTGGGTTTTTTAGTAAGGGGAACAGGAGCAGTCACTGGCATGAACTCAGCTGCCTGCTCTTTGATCACCTCCCCCTGGTACAGCCTTGCCAGGCCACAGAAAAAGAGGATCCAGACAGTCCTGATGAGACCTGATAATCTCTGTTCACATAATAGGGAAGGAGGTCCTCACCTATCAGTTGACTAGAGGAGAGACATAGTGGGAGAAGAGGGAGGGAGGGTGAGACCAAGAAAAAATGAGGGAGTGGCAACAGCTGAAATTCAAAGTAAATAAATTATAATAATAATAATGATATCAATAATAATGATGATGATGAAAAATAATAAAAAAGACATAGCTATACCATCCTGGGTATATATCTGAAAGATTCTCAACCATACAACAAGGACATTTGCTAAACTGTTCATAGCAGCTTTATTCATATTAGCCAGAATCTGGAAACAACCTAGATGTCCCTCAACAGAAAAATAGTTACAGAAATTGTGGTACATTTACACAGTGGAATACCACCCAGCTGTTAAAAACAAGGAAATCATGAAATTTGCAGGTCAATGGATGGAACTAGTAAAGATCATTCTGATTGACATAGCCCAGATGAAGAAAGACACACATGGTATATAGATGTTTATAAGCGGATATTAGCCGTATAATATGGGATAAACATACTAAAATCTACAGACCTGAAGAAGCTAAGCAACAAGGAGTAGCCTAGGGAAGATGCTTAATCCTCATATAGGAGTGAATACAGTGGATAAAGAAGGACACAGAGGGGACAGGAGCCCTACAAGGAGACCAACAAAGCCAAAAACAGCTGGACCCAGCAGGGACTGCTGAGACTGATGCATGAACCAAAGACCAAGCATAGAGAGGACCTAGACCCCCTGCTCAGATGTAAACCTTAGCTCAGTCTCCATGTGGATCTACCAGTAAGAAGAGAAGAGATATTTTCTGACATGAAATTGTTGTCCTGTTCCTTGATCCTTTCTCCCTGCTGTGTCCTAGACAACCCACAGAGGAAGAGGATTCAGGTGTCCTGATGGGACCTGGTGGGCTAGGATTAGACAGTAGGCGAGGAGGATACCGCCCCCATTGGTGTACAAGGGAAGAGAGATAGAGTAGGCAGAGGGAGGAATGGTGGGAATGGGAGGAGGTGAGGGAGGGGGCTACAGCCAGGAAACAAAATGAATAAATTATAAATAATTATAATAATAGGGATAAGAAGAACTAGAAGATTAGTCAGAACTAGAAGATTTCTAATAAATTTTAATTTAGCTCTAGGAATACCAATGGAACCTTGAAAATATTAAGTAGCAGATGTAACCAGAAAAGAAAATGAAAAATTATTGTTTTGTGTTTTGGGGAGGTTGTGTACAGGCTCTCATGGTGCTGGCCTAGAATTTCAAATCTACCCGCTTTCTTGTTCTAAGACCTGGGATCACAGGTGTTCATCAGCATAATTTCCCTCGAAAGAATTACTAAACAAGAGGAGAAAATTTCCTGGCTACCAAATGTTTCCTGGCTACCAGGTGTTTCAACATTTAGTGACATTTTCACCTAATACTTTAAGAATAATGGATTTCTTTAAGTCATAGAAAATTCAGAGCGTTAGATCAGTGACTTTCCATCATAGCCCTTCTAGGATGGTGGCAGAGCTGGGATTTGCTACATTATAAACACTCATGTTTTTTCTGCAGCTATTATTATTTTCCTTGTGTTTCACAGAATGTTTTCCCTTGATCAAACAAATATGGGCAATCCTAAACACTATTACAGTCTCCTGAAAACTTATAAAGGCAAGAAGATTGTAAAGTTTTTGAGAACTTTTGTAGACACACCAGTGTACTAACGTCATTTATCTAGCACGCTATACAAAGTGTAAAATGAATCTGTCAAAACTAGCATTGTAGGAACTGTAATTGTACAATGTCTGACATCTAATAGAGCCTCTGTGGTGTGGGATTGGTGCTGTTAATGATTCTTTCCTAATCTCTTTCAGCTGACTGCGGAGGACCTTTTGAACTATGGGAGCCAAATACAACATTCAGTTCTCCAAACTTTCCAGACATCTACCCTAATCAAGCTTTCTGTGAGTCTTTTCTTTCCCAGGTTATCGAAGAAAATGTAAATAACGAGGCTAGTTCGTCTTGAAATAGCAAAGTAGACTGTGAATTTGTCAAATGGGCACATTAACCTATCTCTCTATGAAATAATTCTTTAATTATTTCTTTAATTTATCAGAGTATTTATAATTACATCATTTTCTGTTTTGCTTTTCTCCCTCCAAACCCTGCCACGTACCCTTCCCTGATTTCCTCCTTTTAAATTTATGTCAAAGACTTTCTTTTTTTTTTGTTTGTTTGGTTTTTTTTAATTTTTTTATTTTTATTATTAGTTATATTTTATTAACTCTGTATCCCAGCTGTATCCTGCTCCCTCCTTCCCTCCCAATCCTACTCTCTCTCCCTCATCTCCTTCCTGCCCCTTTCCAATTACACTGATTGAGGAGGACCTCCTCCCCTTTCATCAACTTTCATTGCTAACTTTTTAAGTGAAGTCAAACTAATGATGTTCACCAGGAATGATTTCAGTCAATTCTTTCAATTATTCTTTGAATCATTTTACTATTGCAATTGGAGCATAAAAACATAAAAGTAATGCCCTTGATGTAGTCAACTTTGCTCCAGATATTTATCTCTCGTCAATTTCCTTGCACATGATATAATTCCTGGAGTAAATACAGCAAGTTTGCAGTTTCATAGAACAAAGCCAATGGAAAGATTAAAAACAGCCAGTGTAATATCTTCATATTTAGAAAACACATACTAAACTCAGAAAAGAATATAGCCAGGATAACATGTTTAGACTCCTATCACAAATGAGGTAATAATATGGGATGTTGAAATACCTAAATTTAAACGTACCATAATTTCAGTATCCATTCCTCCATTGAGGGACATCTATGTCATTTCCAGATTCTGGCTATTACAATAAAGCTACTACGAACATAGTTGGGCAAATGTCCTTGTTATATAGTTGAGCATATTTTGGATATATGATTAAGAGTGATATAGCTGGATCTTGAGGAAGCACTATTCCTAATTTTCTGAGAAAGCACCAGATTGATTTTACAAGTGGTTGTACAAGTTTATGTTCCCACCAGCAATGGAGCAGGGTTCCCCTTTCTTCACATCCTCTCCAACATGCATCATCCCTTGAGTTTTTTATCTTAGCCATTCTGATGGGTGTGAGGTGAAATCTCAGGGTCGTTTTGACTTGCATTTCCCTGATGACTAAGGATGTTGAGCATTTCTTTATGTGTTTCTCTGCCATTCAATATTCCTCTGTTGAGAATTCTCTGTTTAGCTCTGTACCACGTTTTTTATTGGATTGCTTGGTTTGCTGGTGTTTAACTTAAGTTCTTTAAATATTTTGGCTAGTAGCCCTCTGTCAGATGTAGGGTTAGTGAAGATATTTTTTCCAATCTGTAGGCTGACATTTTGTTCTGATAACAGTGTCCTTTGCTTTACAGAAGGTTTTCAGTTTCATGAGGTCTCATTTATTGATTGTTGATCTTAGAGCCTGTGTTGTTGGTGTTCTGTTCAGGAAGTTGTCTCCTGTGCCAATGAAGGTGGCTTTTTCCCACCTTTTCTTCTAATAGGTTTATTGTATCCAGTTTTATGTTGAGGTCTTTGATCCACTTGCACTTTAGTTTTGTGCAGAATGATAAATATGGATCTATTTGCATTTTTCTACATGTGGACATCCATTTAGACCAATACCATTTGTTGAAGATGTTATCTTTTTCCATTGTATTTTTTTGGCTTCTTTGTCAAAATCAAGTTATCCGTAGGTGTGTGAGTTTATTGCTGTGTCTTCTATTCTATTCCATTGATCCTCCAGACTGTTTCTCTGTCAATACCATGCTGTTTTTATTACTGTTGCTCTATAGGATACAGAAATTGTGGCACATTTACACAATAGAGTACTACTCAGCTATTAAAAACAAGGACATCATGAAATGTACAGGCAAGTGGTGGGAACTAGAAAAGATCATCCTGAGTGAGGTAACCAAGGAGCAGAAAGACACACGTGATATATACTCACTCATAAGTGGTTATTAGACACAAAATGTAGGATTTAATACTAAAATCTATAGTCCTAAAGAAGCTAAACAACAAGGAAATGTTAGGGAAGATGCTCAATCCTTATTCAAAAGAGCATATACTATAGACATTGGAAGCAAGAGAAGACAGGTAATGGGAAAGAAGTCTACCACAAAGGTCCTCTGACAGACTCTACTGATTAAGGTATCAAAGCAAGCTGAGACGCAGCCAAATTTTGGTCAGAGTGCATAAAATAAAAAAGTGTCAGCACATTGCATTCTGATTGAGGCAATGTTTGATGAGAACTGAATAAGAGTGAATGGTATAGTAATCAGGGTTATAGTTTCTGGAGATCAGCTGCATGTAATAGAAAATAAAAGCAGAGTCAGAGAAGAGTCAGAGATTGATGCTGCCATTACCTAAGATGGAGAGAAAAGACCCAGAAGTTTTCCAAACAGACAGCCGTGTGTGTGTGTGTGTGTGTGTGTGTGTGTGTGTGTGTGTGTGTGTG
>NW_026594083.1:7615232-7636680 GCF_907164565.1 Psammomys obesus | reverse complement strand
GTGTGTGTGTGTGTGTGTGTGTGTGTGTGTGTGTGTGTGTGTGTGTGTGTTTCATAGTCATAAAAGAGTTCTTCATATCTTTTCATTTCTCAAATGAAGGGCATAGGGCAAACACTTGGAGTTGTCAGTACTCTGCAGACAGAGGTCGATTCCTTAAGTGTGACAGAGCATAATCGGACTGTAGGGGAAATGCTGCAGATGAGAATCTGAATGCTAAATCACCTCAGACATTAATAAAAGCAAGGAACATGTGTAGAGGCAGGCAACATTTTTAAAAGTATTAACAGCATGCACGTTATTTTAAAGAATGGAGACACTTTCAAATAAATATCAAAGTTTGCTTATTTGATCATGGAAAATTAGGTGTACTGCTGCTGGCTAGATGGCTTATTAGGTAAAGTTGCTTGACAATAAACGTGATGTCCCCTCTCTCTGGAGCCTCAGCGGTGAAAGGAGAAACCACTCTAGCAAGTTATTCTTTATGCACTCTGCTCACCCCACACACACCCATGCATACACACAGTCATTCACACAGACCCACACACATACACACACACCGAATACAAAATAAATGAAAGAAAAATTAAGTGAATCAAAGTAGAATGTTAATACCTACTGGCATTCTTAAACTTTGTACTATAATAATGTGACCATTTACATTATTTGAATAAAATATATATTACCAATATATTACCTTTCCTAGCACACACATACAAAACAATGAAAATAAACAAGAGAAATACAAACATGTATAATATAAATTAATTGTCATTATCTGTTGTCTTCAAGGTATATGGAATTTAAATGCAGAAAAGGGAAAAAATATTCAACTTCATTTTCAAGAATTTGATTTAGAAAGCATTAATGATGTGGTTGAAGTGAGAGATGGGGGCGAAGCTGACTCCTTGTTATTAGGTAAGACGGAAATTTGAACCTCTGAAAGTCAGCTAGCTCAAGATTTTGACTTACCGGGAGAGCACACTGAAGCAGATACAAGCACTTTACAGTTGGCAAGATGAAAATATAACAGCAGGGTATCTTATTAAAAATATTCAGTTAATTGAAAATAATCCTTTCAAACAATATATTCTGAATAAGATTCCCCTTTGGCTAAGTCTTCCCAGAACATGCTGAGTTTTATTATGGAAACATGTTTGCCATGGGGAAAAGATTGTGTACTTCTACAATATTCTTTGTGAATCAGGAATGATATGTGTATGTCACAGTTATTTATTGGTAATAATTAACTGTAAACACACCATGTGTAAACTATTATGTAATTTCTATGATATATGTGTATATTAGGTTTTCAGTGATAATTATTAAATAATGTTTTCTTTGGTCATAACATACAAATTCTGTTTCCTATAAATATTTTAAGTTATTTTTTTATGTTTTATCATTATTTTGCTTATTATTGTCTCTGCATCATCTACTTCTCAACAGCTGAGAATGATGAAAAAGTTAACGAATGCTTACTTTTCTATATAGCTATTGGTTACTGTTATTTAATAATGCTTGCAAAATAATTGTGCCTGGAAAATAAAATATATATTAGTACATTTAAGTGTTTTTAAAGAAACATAAGATCATATCATTTACCCATTCATTTTTAAGAAAGAAATATTTTTTATTTAGGAAATTCAGATATTAAATTACAAAGATGCTTAAATGATCACTGGGAAGCATGAACTAGAATGACTCACCACAGAAAGGGTTATATGTACTGTTCTAGTGACTCATACTCATATCTTATCATAAAATCTGACTTAAAGTTCTTTAAATCAGGATATTGTTATATAAAAAATTGTGACAAGTAAATTATGACTCACCATGAGTCCCAAGCCTGTGAGAGACCAGAATAAGAGTGAGAATTCCCCAGACATATCTAAAATCCTACAAATCTCTAGATCACAGCTTTCTGAAATGGATTGTCAGTGCCACACAGAATAAATCAGAAATGAAATTCTACAGGGACAGCAAGAACTGGAAAACATTTCATCTAGACCTTTATATACATTTGTAAATATAGTCTGTGGTTTTTTTTTTTTTTTTCATTTGCAGGTTAAATTGTGTTTCTAAAAGGTCACTGCTTATATAATCAAGGAAAATAACAATTTATTATTTTACTTCTTATTAGCCACACAAACACAAAGAAAAAAATTCAGAAGCATATCTAAATTATACTGTAATATGTAGACAGAAATTGTTTTGTTCTGGAATTGTTTTTCTTATTTTAATAGATAAGACAGTTAAGAGTAAGCATCATAAATAAGAATGTTTACATACATGGTACATGTAGTTCTACCTCTAGAAGAAGAAGGTAAAATCACTTATCTCCAGTATTCAAACAGCTTATGGCCTCTTTTCCTTTGGGGACAGCTGTGTACACAGGACCTGGCCCTGTGAAGGACGTGTTTTCTTCCACCAATAGGATGACTGTGCTTTTCATCACAAACCTGAAGAAGGCAAACAGAGGCTTCAAAGCAAATTTCACTACTGGCTATTACTTGGGGATTCCAGGTAAGAAATATTCATCAGAGCTATGGGAACAAACCAAGGAAATAAAGCCCATTTCAAAACTAAATCACAATGTATATATTTGCATTCTGAGATATGATTTTGTCTTATTCAGCATAATGAAGATTTTTTCTCCCTGTTCTTTATCTATGTAATAGTTACCTGAGGTTTTTCACAATATTGTTTTTGTATATGAATTACCACTTCTCTGGTAAGCTTATTTACTTCTCCTCCCCAAAGTTAAAATTTAGCATAAAGTTCAAAGTAAAGAAAGCAATTGGCTCTGGGTGAAGGACGATTCCTTTTGCCAAGATCTTGTTGAGACAGGAGGATGGGGAAGGACCACTAAACTGCTGGGAGGCAAATGACGCCCAATTAAAATATTAAACATCATTAACTTATTAAAGACAGCCAGAATAAAACAGCTGCAATGGAGGAGTTTAATAATGAATGCTGCTGGCATTACAAGTTTCTTCTTGTGTTCTTTATCCTGTCCCAAACTTAAGCATCAGGGAAAAAAAACAAAACAAAAAGGCATTTTAACACACACATATGGAGGAGTGGGAGTAAGAGTGAGACAAAGACAGATTAAAAGACAGAAACAGAGACAACAGAGACAGAGGCAGACAGAGGTCTAGATAGAAATACACAAAGCATGTATTTATTCTCATATACATTATGTTTTAATATCTTGGAATACTTTGTTACTTGCTCGTCTATGCAGGCTCTGCCCTTTCTTGTGCTGACCCACAACTTTGTGTACCTTTCCTGATTCAAAAATTTCACACACATATATATAAATTCCTAGAGAGGAGGAATTTTGCACAGTTGCTTTCTTTTGGATTGTTAACGAAGGCTAAATCCTGCTGTGTGGTAAAATTATGTGCACGTCTGTTTCTCTACTGCTCAGCTAGCCCAAAACTCTGACCCTGCCTCAGGAAAGTAGCCTGCTTTTAGCTTTATGACCATTTTTAGCCCTGATAATAAGCCACAATATTGATGAAAGCTACTTAGAAAGAGTTGGCTGCTAACCCCATCAGTTAATCTCCAGTTCTGGTTTAGAAGCAGCTACTTTTAACTAACAAAGAGTGATAGGAATGAAACAAAATAAGGCACTAGTAAGATAAATGATAGGCACACATTTTTGTGTGTGTTAATTTATATTTATCATATATTTTATTTATGTATATATTTTGTAAATTATATATATGCATATAATTTATAAGTGTAATATATATATATGCTATATAATTAAACGTAATGCTCTCATGGTAAGGTACATGACTGTAATTCCAAGTTGAAATAGGAGGATCAGAATTTCTTTTGTCTTCTTTCATAATTTTTTTTGTTGTTTTAGAGTACTATGGTTTATTTCAGCTTAGAGTTTATAGTTCATCACACAGGGGAAAATAGGGAAAGAAGCTGGAGGCAGGATCTGATGCCGAGGTATGGAGAAGGGCTGTTGACTGGCTTGCCTAGGCATTATTCACAGACGTTTATTCTCAAATGAATATACACATATTTTTAAAGAAAAGCTTTAAAATATCTAGATTAAATAAACCCAAGGAATGACTTTTCCACTGCAGAGTAAAGCTATTTGTCAACATGAATCAGCTATTCATCACTGTGATCAGATAACTGAGAAAGTCAATTTAAAAGAGGAAGGATTTGTTTCATTTCCAGGTTTCAGAGATTTCACACCATCAGACCACAGTCCTTGGCCCTTTCATTATAGGGTCATCAGCAAGCAGAACATGATATCAGGACAAACCTGTGGTAGATACTGCCGAATTTGTGGTGGAGAGACGAGAAACTGGGTGGGGTGGGAGCACTGTCTTAATACTTCTAAAACAAGATACGCCAGTTCACTACTTCCTTCAACAGAGCGCCATCCTCTAAAATTTTCAGAACCTTCGAAAGAATTACTAGCTAGCAATCACACTTTTCAACATCTGCGACTGAAGGGTAAAGAGAAAAAGGACGCTCCATGTCAGTGCTCACTCTCATCATCATGTGAGGCAAATGAAACTGTTTCTTTAGAGGAATGAAAATGTTTCCATTCCCCCATATCTTCACTTCTGGGCTTTCAAGGGATAATAATAAAATAAACTATAATAAGATAAAACAAAAAGTTACACATTTGAATAGGACAAAATAAACAAACAGAAGAAAAAAAAAAACGGAAGAGATGACACAAGGACCAGACTCGGTCTCCACGTGGGCTCCCTAGTAAAGGGAGCATGGACTATCTCTGACATGAACTCAGTGACTGGCTCTCTGATCACTGCCCCCTGGGAGGTGCAGCCTTGCCAAGCCACAGAAGACAATGCAACCAGCCCTGATGATACCTAATAGGCTAGGGTCAAACAGAAAGGCAGGATGACCTCCTGTATCAGTTGACTAGGGGAGGGAAATAGGAGGAGCAGGGTGGGATTGGGAGGAGGCAAGGGAGGGGGGCACAGTTGGGATACAAAGTGAATAAATTGTTATAAGTGATAATAATAAAAAATTTAAAAGAAAAGAAAAAAGAAAGAAATTCATCTATAATTTATGCAGCAGGCTGAGTTCCAAACCAGCCTGGACCGCATGAGATGTTTTTTCTGACAGAGGGAGAGGGAGTGGAGATGTGGGGTTGAGGAAAATACTAAGTTTTCTAAGAAATCAGAATTGAACGTAAAATATAACTAATGCTGAAAATGAGACTAGAGTTCATGTAAAAGAAGAAAATAAATTTGTTGAATAGCAAATAATGAAATGTATAAAATACCTTAATAAAAATAAGTGTGCATTGGTGTCAATGCAATATGTACATATGTGTGTGTGTGTGTGTGTGTGTGTGTGTGTGTGTGTAATCAAAATTTTACTCGAGAAAATAGAGTCATTGCTTTGGAAATATTAATCAAGATAATTTAGGAAATGACATTTTAAATTTAATCAGTAGCCCTGCTCCTTGCTAATTTTGTTATTACTGATTAAAATATGATAACAGTGTGTATCTGCCAATAGTTTGTCTGCTCCTTCGGCTTTTTTTTTCCACTTCGGAAAAATCTATTATTTCTCTTTATAATTTAATTCACCTTTGATTTGGTTTATGTTATTTTTTTAATGAAATGTTTTGTGTGTCCATGTGATGAATGCAGGTAAGAATATGTTATTTGCTAGTGTTTATGTTATTAAGGTAACATATACTTAGGATATGTATTGCTAGGTTAAAAACTAAATATGTACTTACTGTTTTGAAGAAATTTATTTATGTCCTATAGAACACTGAGTAGCAGAAAGATAAAAATGTTTTCATTATTACTTTTTACCTAGAATTAAGATTCTGATTTTAATTATGACAAAATTTTTTGTTTCTAGTAGATTAGTGCTTGCATGTCACCTGCTTTATAAATGACATCATAACTCACTCTCTCCTCAAGACTGTTGCACAACATGTATTCATCTTTCTCGGAACAGTTTTCAGTGAAATTCTCCCAAACTCAGATTTTTCTTTCCAATGTGACTGGTGCCTTCGCCGGTGGCTTAAAATGTGTCTTGGGAGTTCTTTTCGTTCATAAAGTGCTAGTTTTACAATCATGAAGACCTGAGTTGAATCCCAGGTGCCAATGTGAAAAACTGGGTGGTGAAGCACACTTCTAACTCTAGGGCTAAGGAGCAGAAACACATAGATGCCTGGGGCTCCCCGTGCAGCCAGGCTAACCTGTTCAGCTGAGCTGTGGGCCAATAAGAGGACTTGTTGCACACGCACGCACACACACACACACACACACACACACACACACACTCATATTATTGATATTAGCATTAAAGTTTTAGCAGGAAAGTGTATTGGGAATAAAAACTAACAAACACATGGTAAAGAATGAGAGTCACTGAATGGCATGCAAGACAAGACATAAAATAAAATCTCTAAACAGAATGAACTACATCAAAATCAAGAAAGAAAATCATATGAGAAAAAAATAATATATTTTCTAGGACTGATAAAATGAAAATCCTGACATCTACAGTGTTTTGTGGATTAAAAATTAATTATCGAGTATTGGCAGTGATAAATTAATGGTATCATGATAAATATGTATATGATTAGCCCTATAATGATTATGCAGCATTTTATAGCCTGCTCTCACCATCAGTAAGGCGCAGACCCTGCTGGATTTTACAATGGCCCTATTTACCTTAGTCTGGGCTGACACTCCACCTATGCTCTCTCATATCTTCCAGTCCATGCCTTCCGTCCCAACTATTCCTGATTGGGCTACCTCCCACCCATAATCCCTAATACTTGCTGATGTTCTTCATCTGGGTTGCTTCCTCCATCCACACCAGGAGTAATTTTTCCTGACCCATGTGGTTCTCTTTTATCCTAATCCATGGAGGTTTCCTCCTTCCTCCTTTCTCCCTTCTGTCTCCTTCCAGTGATTCTCCTCTCCCAAAGCCCATGAACTTTGGCCACACCTACCCCATTTTGCCCTGCCCAGGTTTAGACCTTTTAATCAGCCAGTCAGGAATCATTTCTTAGGCAAGGTTAAACAGCAATACTTGGGGTACATGACAGTTTGCTCATAAACAGTACGAATACCAGGGGGACAGCAATTAACAAATACAAAGCACCAGACCATACTCCAACAGAGTATCAATATTACAGACTTTTCTACTTAACATTTTGAGTCTCAAGATTCATATTTACAAACAAAATATGTACCTTCAGTGACATTGAGTATTAAATCAGTTTTAATGATGAAAACTTAAAAATCATGGTATTTTATGTTTAAAATACCATACACAATACTACTGCACAATGAAAAAAAGCACAGCTGATAATATTGAGTATTTCTTGATTCTTGAGTAATTGTCTCCATGCTCAGGTGGACAATGTACCATGTGTGCTTCATGCAGGACAGTTACATGTTCACATGTGAGGAGTGTCATACAATGGCACAAAACAATAGCTAACACACAAAGGTACTTGTCCTCCCAGGCATACAGACATCTCAACATAGTTTCAAAAGTTTTGTCATAAAAATATTTTTATATAATTATATGCTTTTAAAAAATTGAAATAATTAAACCAACTGAAGTAATTTAGTTTTTTCTAATCTATACACTGAGTAGCAGAGAGGATTTGTTACAAATCTAAGCAATTGAAATAATTGTGGAGTATCCTTTAATGAACAGAACTGAAAGTACTTCAAAACAAAGTTTATGTAACAGGAAGAGGGACTGCCTCTGACATAATCTGATTGGCCTGCTCTTTGATCACCTCCCCCTGAGGGGGGAGCAGCCTTACCAGGCCACAGTAGAGGACAATGCAGCCACTTTTGATGAGAACTGATAGACTAAGATCAGAAAGGAAAGGAGAACCTCCCCTATCAGTGGACCTGGGGAGTGGCATGCATGCAGAAAGGGGAAGGAGGGTGGGATCGGGAGGGGAGGAGGGAGGGGTTTATGGGGGGATACAAAATGAATAAAGTGTAATTAATAAAAAATTAAAAAAAACAAAGTTTATAAAAGCAGTAGGCTTTTACAGTTCTACTTTAAAATCAATTGCAAGAGATGAAAGAAACTGAAACAGTATGGACTATGAATATCAAGAACAAACACATCTCTTCCAACAAAATTATTGGGTTTTTTGCTTTTGTATGATTGTTACTCTTGAAAAATAGTGTATCAAATATTTTCAAAAATGTCACAAAAATTTTTGATTTGAGAAAATTACAAAAATTGTATCATTTAATGGAATGGAGTTAATTTTGTATCCAGCTACTTTGCTGAAAATGTTTACAGGATATGTGAGTTTCTGATAGAATTTTGGGGGTCACTCTCTGTACTTATATCATCTGCAAATAATGAAACTTTGACTTCTTCCTTTACAATTTGTATCTCCTTTATCTCTTAGTTGTTTTATTGCTCTAATTAGGAATGTCAGTACTATGTTAAAGAGATATTGAGACAGTGGGTAGCCTTAATTTGTCCTTGATTTCAGTGGGATTGATATAAGTTCCTCTATTTAGTTTGATGTTGGCTACAGGCTTGCTGTATTATTGCCTTTACTATGTTTTGCTATGTGAATCCCTGATATCTCTAAGACTTTAAGCATCAATGGATGTTAGATTTTATCAAATGATTTTTCAGCATCTAAGGAGATGATCATGTGGCTTTTCTCCTTCAGTTTGTTTATACAGTGGATTACATTTATGGATTTCCATGTATTAAACCACCCTTGCATGCCTGAGATGAAGACTAGTTGGTCATGGTGGATGATATCTTTTATGTGTTCTTGGATTTGGTTTCCAAGTATTTTAATGAGTATTTTTGCATCAATGTTCATAAGGAAGATTGGTCTGAGATTCTCTTTCTTTGTTGGGTCTTTGTGCTGTTTAGGAATCAAGGTGACTTGGCTTCATGTAATGAGTTTGGAAATGTTCCTTTGTCTATTTTGTAAGCTAGCTTGAAGAGTATTAGAATTAACTCTTCTCTGAGGGTCTGGTAAAATTCTGCACTAAAACCGTCTTGCCCTGGATTTTTTTAGTTTTTTGGATGGGATACTTTTGATGACAGCTTCTATTTCCTTGGGGGATATAGGACTATTTAATTTATTTAACTGATATTGATTCAACTTTGGTAAATGGAATATTTCAAGAAAATTGTCCATTTCATTTAGATTATCAAATTTTGTGGCATATAGGCCTTTCAAGTAGGACCTAATAATTCTTTGGATGTCCTCAATGTCTGTCATTATGTCCCCCTTTTCATTTCTGATTTTGTTGATTTCTATAGTGTCTCTCTGTCTTTTAGTTAGTTTGGCTAAGGGTTTGTCTATCCTGTTGATTTTCTCAAAGAACGAGCTCTTGGTGTCATTGATTCTTTGAATTGTTTTCTTTGTTTCTAATTTATTGATTTCAGTCCTAAGTTTGATTATTTCCAACTGTCTACGCCTCTTGAATATGTCTGCTTCTTTTTTAATTTTTTTCCTCGGGATTTTAGGTGTTCCATTAACTTGCTTGTATGAGATGTCTCAAAATTCTTTCTGAAGGCTCTTAGTGTTATAAACTTTCCTCTTAGTACTGCTTTCATTGTCTTCCCTAAGTTTTGATAAATTGCATATTAATTTTCATTGAACTACGAAGTCTTTCTTTCCTTCTTTCCTTCTTTCTTTCTTTCTTTCTTTCTTTCTTTCTTTCTTTCTTTCTTTCTTTCTTTCTTTCTTTCTTTCTTTCTTTCTTTCTTTCCTGACCCAGCTATCATTGATTAGAGAGTTGTTCAGTTTCCATGCGTGTGTAGGCTTTATGCTATTTCTGTTATTGTTGAGATCTAGTTTTAGACCATGGTGGTCTGATATGATACAAGGGATTATCTCCATCTTTTTGTATGTGTTGAGGCTTGCTTTGTATGGTCAATTTTAGAAGGTTCTGTGAGGTGCTGAGAAGAAGGTATATTTGCTGTTGTTTTAAAAAAAATGGTGTTGGTCTATATAATGTTTATTATTAGCCTAAGATTATCATGGTGGTATTATTTAATCCTCTATCACAAACAATAAGACACAGACACCTGTTAGATTTTATAACTGCCTTATTTACCTTGGGTCCGGCAGATATTTCACCTGTGCTCATTCAATAACCTCAACATCCACCTCCCAGGCTCCAACCAATGCCGTACTCTTAACCACCCTCATCTGACCTATCTTCTAGCCATAATCTCAATATACTTGCTTATATTTTTCATCTTGGTGGTTTTTCACCATTGCTCGTGGTTTCTTCTCCATGCTAACCCACCGTGGCTTCCTCCTTCTTCATCTCTTCCAGTCTGTCTGACTCTGGTCTTTCTTCTGTCCTTTCCAAGCCTGGAAACCTTAGCCATGCCTATCCCATTCTGCCCTGCCCAGGTATAGGCTGTTAATCAATCAATGAGATATAATGAGGCAGGCAGGTTTATACAATAAGGACAGATTTACACAACAAGGACAGGTTTAAGTGAGAATGTGCTCTTCTGAGCAGGGACAAGATCGTGGGGGGAAGTAATTAACATTAGAATACATAGCACCAGGCCAACCCCCAACATTTACTTTTTTGTGTTAGGGTGTAGACGTCTATTAGGTCCATTTGATTTAATGCAATCAGTACAATAAAAAGATCCAGTTATATGTGAAGGGGTTCTTTCCACTTGTTTTGCCCTGGAACCAGATTTTGCTCTTAAGCATTGTGTTTTTTGAGAACAATGTTTTTCAGTGAAGATGGAGGACTCTTTTGCAGAACATCAGTGCATGACAAATCAACACACTTATGGACTGCTATTTCTCCTAGAATTAGAAAATGGGCCTTTGTGGTGTAGAGCTGAGTGTCCCAGCTTGCTCAGCACAGTCTTTTTTCATCTAGCTTTTCTTGTCTTTTCTTTCTTCCTTTTTTTTTTTTTTTTTTTTTTAGCAGAAGCCTGGAAAACAGATTGGGTGTACATACCTCCTTAGATTGATGTTCTGGATTGGCAATCATTTCAGAAAAGAAAAAAAAGTGAAAAAATTATGTGATAAATTATTTCCATTATTTATGAATCTTCCTTGTCTTCTGATATGTTTTATGAATACTTAACAGTATTTCATTGAAATATAATTATGAGGCATATTTAATATTATTTATCCTCTCTTAATTATCTCCACTCATGTTGACCTTAAGGATTCATGGTAGATATTTATTATGGTAAGTCTCTCAGGAATGTGGGCCCACTGCTTGTTTATGAGTCTCCGAGTCTTCATGTGCAATTCAGTAGATCATTGCTGGCAACTCACAGGTGGCAGCTGGTTGTACTCACAGTCCTAAAGCCCTCCCCAGATGGGGAGGTGTGTTCCTTAGAAACCAATTTACTTCTTTTTAAGAAACCAAGCATATGGTGACTAAATAAAGCAGGGCTATAGAGACTTCATAAAGAGAAGATGGGGAAATTCAATTCTGAGTAATATTACTTTTTTCCACTTTCACCATGGGCATAAAACTATCAGAAATAAGATTTCAGACTCCAGTGAGAGTAAATTGTTGTATCGAAGGCTTCCTAATGACCTGAAATATATGTTCCAAAAACTCAAAATCAAGTTTGTAGATATATGGAAAGTTTTAAGTAGCTTATTTATACCTCTTCTCAAATTTTATAATTCCTAGTCGCTTAGCAACAATATACCATTCTTCTCCATTCAGTAATTTCTAATCCAGTCTATTCCACCTTCTAAACTAGGAACCTTTTCAGGACTTACAGGTATAATCCTAACAGCTTTGACTACAGAAAAACAAAATATTATAATTTTCAGGCAAGTACAGAGCATGTGCTTTCACTGAATAAAATTTAAGCTATTTATATTAATTTTAACTAAAATTTATCTTTCCAATTGAATATAGCTTGACTACAGCATTAAAAGCAAAATTGTCAATAAAATGTATCCATAAATAAATATTGTCATTGTAAACTCATTTAACATAATGATTTAATAAATGTGGAAAATATAATTAATAATTTAACAGTAACTAATAATGACTGACATTAGAGTGTATCAAAATATTTGACTATCAGTCTGAAATTTTACCTTATAAAAATTAATATATGCGAAAATACATACTGTTATAGGATGTATATTTGTGTGTGTGCACCTATTTTGAAGATTCTGTGTATTCTAAAGGAAAGTTAAGGAATGATAACATCCAGAAGAAAGAGAAATCTTTCCAATAAGATACTTATGCTTCTTTGTACAAAAAATTTAATCATGTGAGGCCATTTGTCATCTCAGTAATCTGTTTAAAAATATGTGTTTGTGAAACAAATTGATAATTACATTCACTAGAACCTCCCTAATGATATTAAGTTTTGAGATATATAACCTATTTTTCTCCTGATATAAAAATTTGCAGAAACAGCCAGCCATAACTTTCTAAAAATATCTGTATTAAGGTAAATTAGATTTTGGTTAAAACATAGAATGTTTCAAAGCTTAAAATAGACAAATAGCTCCAATTACTATTTTCTGTAACCAAGAAAAAGTGAATAGACATATTTTCCTGTTTATCTTGTTATTTGAAGAGAAAAGTGGTGGAAGTAGAGTGGAACAAGAATATTAACTTAATAGAGAGATGCTTCAGAGCTCAATGGTAAAACATACCCAGAGAGGAAAAAAAGAGAAAGAGAGATATTAGATACTTCTAAAGTTTCTATTTTTAAACAATTTAATTTTTGAGACTCACATATGTGTCTATATTGTGTTTTTATCATATCTATCCAATTTCCCTAGCTGTGCTCCCATACCCAACAGTATGTTCTCTACATTTTTATTTATATTTCTTTACATCTGCTTGATGAGTATGTGTATGGAAATCTGTATCATGGCACTAATGCCAAACTCCGAGAATCATTTATGGAAGCTAATTCTCTTTTTCCACAAAGTGGATCCCTGCGATCAAGCTCAGTTTCTCTGTCTTTGCAGCAACTACAGTTATATCCATTGGGTTTTACTTTTCTCAGTCCGATTAATACTACCCATATATACATGAGTGTGGGCCCATTTAAGGAATCATGGGTAACGTTCTAGGGACCACATTCCTTTAGTAGCTATCAACCTCCAGGTAAAGATAATGGGTCATGAGAGACTCCGCCATCCATCTTAGACTGTTGGCTTGCTGGTTCTTGAGCAGATCTTGTGCAATTGTTCACAGGGGCTATAAACTTGTGAATGCTAAAGCTCCAACATTCAAGAAGATTGCATTTCAATGGACTTCATAGTGTCCCACATCTCTTGACATTTTTATGCTTCCTCCTTTGTAATGTTCCTGAGATCTCAGGGCTATTTAAGGCTGAGCACTTGCAGTCATAGTCTTAGCACGTTGACCAGTTATGACTCTGCAATACTTCTGCCTGCTAACAAATAATATTCCCTTTAAGGTATGAAGGGCAGATCTTAAGTTAGCTGCAGCCTCTTTTGACAGATTCCGTCACCAATTTTTTAAACAAGAAATTTAATAATGTTCCTATTTTTGCTGTTAATACCACGTATCGAACAGTTAGTGTGTACACATTGGTATTCTAAGTGTATTCTTTCTTTCTTTCTTTCTTTCTTTCTTTCTTTCTTTCTTTCTTTCTTTCTTTTCTTCTTTCTTTCTTTCTTTTCTTCTTTCTTTCTTTCTTCTCATGATAAGTTGAACTAATTTCCACTTAACATACAAGAAAACTGAAACTCAGAAAGATTAACTTATGTGCAGAAATCTGTCTGGAGTGATTAAAATGACACAAAGTTGGGTAGGAAAGGAAAGGGGGTATATCAAAGTTAGAAGCTCAGTGAATATAATCAAGCATGTTTTATGAAACCCTCAAAGAACTAATTTATAAAACTCTCCTTTAAAACTGTGTCAATATTTAACACTTCTTGGATTTAGGTTTAAAGCCTAGATTTCTAGTAGAAATGATTCCTCTCAGAGACGACTATTTTTGCTCATTATAAATAAACCCTGGGAACTACATTACTGACTGGTCTGGCAAGACATAAAAGCTGGTACAGTAGTGGCAAAAATAGCATGGGAGTACCATCAACATTCTGATTGTTTTATGTCCAAAAAAACATGTCTATGAGGAAAAAAAAAGATTTGGACAGAGGAAAAATATGAATAAAAAAATAGAAATATTGGTGCTTTGTAGATGTATAAAATTTGACAATTTCATACATGTATTTAAAAAAAAATAATAGGGGCTAGGGAGATGGCTCAGAGGTTAAGAACACTGGCTCTTCTTCTAAAGGTCCTGAGTGCAATCCTAGCAACCACATGGTGGCTCACAATCATCTATACTGAGATCTGGTGCCCTCTTCTTGTGTGCTGTATAAGTAATAAATAAATAATTTTTTTAAATCAATAAAAGTTTAATTCCACCCCACTCAAATACCAGCAGACCATCAAACACAGAACAATTGTTTATAGTGGAACTACAGGAATAAGTTATTATCTATGTTTTTAATTAGCTATGTCAAAAGGTCAATACCTACCTATGTATGTATTTCTGATTAGTGACACTATATAATTGTATGTATGTGCATATGTGTGTAAACACATACCTGCGCATACACATACACACACATATATCTAACAAATAAAAAGCTAATTTTTTTTGTATTTGTAATTTTCTTTAATTTTTTATTAATTACACTTTATTCATTTTGTATCCCCCCATAAGCCCCTCCCTCCTCCCCTCCCGATCCCACCCTTCCTCCCCTTTCTGCATGCATGCCACTCCCCTAACTTTTAAAAACAAAATTTTTCATTTTGTAGCTCTTCAGTTTCTGGTATCTTTTTAACTTAAGTTGTGACTTAGTGAAATAAAGTTTAATATAATGGTGCAATTCTGATCCTGGTTTGTGTTTGCTAGTTGTTTTCAAAATAGAGCTATTCCTGCTTCCTGTTATCAAAGGTTTTTGCTTCTGCTTTGGGATTATCTGTGTACTAAAGAGCATGGGGTGCTAAGTGTCTACAGCTGCCTTCCCAGAGGATCTATATTATGTGTGGCCTGAACAGAGCTTGTCTTATCATCCCAGCATAAAGCTCTTCCTTCAATGCATCTCTCTCTGAGGGAGATATCTCCCAGCCATGTTTGAGATCCCTCAGGTCAGCTTATTTTAAGGATAATCTCAGCTACCTCTTGGAACTTTTCCCAAAAGCACTTTTACAAAAGAGATGGCAAGGTGGTTTTTTAAAAATCTTGGAATTTCAAATTTGAAAGTTCTTCCACCATAGGCTGAAGCAAAAGTCTGGTGTTTAAAGGGGCATAAGTGGCATGGGTATACAGGAACCTTCAACTTGTGATTTCTTTGTTCTACTAAATAAACAGAGCCCTGCCAGGATGGCGAGTTTCAGTGCACAGCAGGGACCTGCATTCCCAAGGCAAATCTCTGTGATAGCCACCCACACTGCAGTGATGGCTCAGATGAGGCACATTGTGGTACGTCATATTTTCATGAAAATACTTGTGTGGTTTTAACTTTGTTTTTCTTTTTGGATTCTCCAAGCATGAAAGAAAGAATACATATGGCTTTATTGCAAGTGTTGAGGAATGCGAGTCTCCCTCCTAAGCTGAGCTTTGAGACCATTTTTGGTTTATAGTAAAACGAACATATAAGCCTCTAGTTCATGTGTGTTGCTTGTTAAACTTGGTCACGTGCAATGTAGCTGTAAGTCTAGGACAAGAAGGACTCGGTGAGAAACATACCAAACCAGGCACTTTAGTAACTGCCACACTCTGCTCTATTTCCTTTATTGCTTTAGGGAGGAGCACCTGAATGCATATTATAACTGACTACTCTGGAGCTGGTATTTTATATTTTTAGTTCTTAAGCATCTTCTACTTCTTCTGCTTTGAATGATTTCAAGCCAAGCCTCCATTTCAGGTTGCAATGACTGGATGAGTAATTTTATTTTATTGTACATTGCTTTGATTCCTAAAACAAAACAAAACAAAAAAAAAGGATTGCACATATTATATGCATTGCACTATATGAAGTGTGGTAAGAGTCCCACATTAAAAACTGACTAGATTTAGACCTGAAGAAGCTGAGTTCTGAGCAAGGTGCACGTCTGTCGCAGATCAGATGCTTCATAAAAGCTAAGGGTAAAATCTCAGTCTGTTTAATTCAATACCCAAATCGTTTAATGAGAGAATAAAGTAAAACCAATAACAACATGGTGTTTTCAGGTCACATCCCAGCGCTGAAAATTTCTTTACTTAAAAACCAGCTTAGATCCAATCCCTTTTTTGGCATAAAAACCGCAATATTCCTCACAGAATGTTTGTAAGATAGTGGGAATATGAAGAAAATAAAATAGCAAATATGGCAAATAAAAATACAAAGTTTCTGAAAAGGCAGCATGAGTGAACAGAATAACTACATTATCTCCTGAATTTGTTTTTTCCACTTTTAGTGAGTAAGTATATAAGCATTGCTTGTCATAAATAAATTTTAATAACTTAAATAACAATATACGCAAGTTTATTTCGTTCATTTGCTGGAAAATAACTTCTATGTTTCTGTTTTTTTCAACTTATAATCATAGATAAAGACAAAAAACTATCAACTAAATTTGATTTTTTCAAATTATATCTTCCAAGATACTCTTCAGAAAAAATCTACAACCAATTACTAAGCTCTGACTGGCAAGGGTTCAGCCTTGCCAAGCCACAGAGGAAGACAATGCAGTCAGTCCTCATGAGACCTGATAGGCTAGAATCAGATAGAAAGGGAGGAGGACCTCCCTATCAGTGGTCTAGGGGAGGGGCATGGGAGGAGAAGAGGGAGGGAGGGTGGGATACAAAGTGAATAAATTGTAATAAATGATAATAATAAAAAAGAATAAGCACATTTTAATTAAGGCCACCATGAACTTAATCAATATGACCCTGTGTATTACCCAGTATCTTTCATAAATCTCTATGTGCTTATTGCTATTTTTAAAAATTCTGTTGAAAGTTTTAAATTATAGCTATGACTATTTATGGGATGCGAAGTCGCATTTAATTTTGGCATACAATATTGAAAAAGTAAACTTAGCTAATCAACCTAAACAGTACCTTAAATGTTTAATATATTTTTGTGATGAGGCAGGTTGAAATTTATTTTTTTTAGCAATTTAAAAATAAATAGTCAACATGTCAATACTGTGTACTTGGTCTCAGGAACCTTTATTCCTCCTGTTTAGATAATTATTTTTTTTCTTTTTGACCAATATTCCCATGTGGCCTCCATTCCCTGGCTTCTTGTAATCTTAACCCTTTTCTCTGCATTTTTAGTGCGTTTTCTCAATGGCACAATGAGCAGCAACGGGTTAGTACAGTTTAACATCCATAGCATTTGGCACATTGCCTGTTCTGAGAACTGGACCACACAAATTTCAAATGAAGTTTGTCATCTTCTGGGACTAGGGTAAGTGAGTATACCATGCTCTTTTATTTTGTATTATTAGTATGCGTTGTAGTATGTGTGTGTGTATGTGTGTGTGATATATGTATATAAGTGTATGCATGTCAGGGGGCATATGTGAAGGTCAGAGGATATCCATATAGTTTGGTAGGAATTACGTTCTACATAGCATACTAACCAACATAGTTTCAGAAATGCTAAATAATATACTTGTAAATTAAATATGGACGTGCATTAAAAGGATTGTCTCCTTGAGTTTTTTATTTTAGCCATTCTGATGGGTGTAAGATGAAATCTCAGGGTCGTTTTGATTTACAATTCTCTGATGACTAAGGAGCTTGTGCATTTCTTTAAGTGTTTTTCTGCCACTCGATATTCCTCTATTGAGAATTCTCTATTTAGCTCTTTATCCCATTTTTTTTTTAAATTGAATTACTTTTTTGGTGTTTAACTCCAAAATGCAAGCGATAACACATGGTAGAAAGGTTGTGGAGAAAAGGGAACCCTCCTGCATTGCAGATGCCATGTAAACTTGTACCACTTTGGAAATCAATCTGGTGCTTTCTCAGAAAATTAGGAATAGTGCTACCTGAAGACACAGCTATACTCTTCCTAAGCACATATCCTTATATGTATATATGCTCAAACATACAATAAGGACAGTTGCTCAACTATGTTCACAGAAGCTTTATTCGTAATAGCCAGAATCTGGATACAACCTAGATGTCTCTCAGCAGAGGGATAGGTACAGAAATTGTCACACATTTACACAATGGAATACTACCCAGAAATTAAAAACAAGGAAATCAGGTCTCATCAGGACTGGCTGCATCATCTTGCCCTGTAGCCTGGAACAGCTACATCCTCCCAGGGGGAGGTGATCAAAAAGCCAGCCACTGAGTTCATGTCAGAGACAGCCCCTGCTCCCTTTACTAGAAACCCACTTGGAAGCTGAACTGCCATAGGCTATATCTGAGCAAGGAATCTAGGTTATCTCCATGGGTAAGGTCAGACAGAAAGGGAGGAAGCCCTCCCCTATCAGTGGACTGAGGGAGGGGCATAGGAGGAGAAGAGGGAGGAAGTGATTGGGAGGGAACAAGGAAGGAGGGCTACAGCTGGGATACAAAATGAATAAACTGTAATAATAAATAAATAAATAACTTTTAAAAAGAATAGGGACTTCGTCTCATTAAAAAAAAATACCCACAAGGAATAAAAATAAATTCTGCAATACTGAGTCATATTTATTTACATGTTAACACATCTTCAGCCAGACTTTGATATCTGGTCCACTGACCTCATTTCCTATGGATCACATTTCTTGCTGCAAGACACAGAAATCAAAAGATAGGGTCCTACAATATAGAAAATAAGTGATACAGTACATTGCCTTAGATACAGTATTTTTGAGAAAGGCCAGGTACTGTCTTTCTTCTAAAATGATTCAGGTAATTTGTACAAAGATGCTAATCTTTGTTCCTATCCATGCTTATTAGACTCCATAGTGCATTAATAACTGAAAAGACATTACAGCATTAATGAGGGTTGTCTAGACTGGCAAACAGAAATGGAAAAAAAAAAAACTTAGTAAGTTTAAATGGTGTGTTTGGTACAGTGGGAAATAATTTAGGATACAAATTTTTAAGCCTGCACTGTAGTCTCTCAAGGTTATTTATGTAGATTGGGTACGAACAGCAATTCCCCACAGATTTGAGAAAATCACATAAGGAAGATTTCATCAGCCTTTACTCTGTTATATTAAGCATTTTAATTCCTTTCCATTTATAAAATGCATAAAAAAGTACTTTAACATTTTTATGTCGTTGATCAAGGGTATTTTGTTTTGTTTGATTTTACAGTGAGGTGAAAGTTATGCTGAAGTAAACAGTGAGTTTTCAATTGTGTTTCTTAAGAAGGAAATCCATGGTTACAGCCCAATTCGTGCACATGGGATTGGCCTGGACAAATTATTAAAATTAATTACTGGTATTTAGAAAATATTAGTGGGAAATAGACTTAGTGATTTGTTTCCTAATTAGAATTTTTGGAGGGGTTGTTAACTCTCCTAAGAGTCCTGTACAATATATTGCTACCTTACAGACCAGACTAGTCAGTTTTATCCTCTCATTCTCAAATCTAGACACGAAATAGACTTGTATCTGTGTTCTTCTATTTCAAGGTGCTTGCACAAACTGAAGTAAGGATGAATTTTGTCATTCAAATACCATTGCCATAATTAACTGGAGGAAAGGGAAGGGATAAATGTTGTAATTATAATCTCAAAAGTAAAATGAAAGATCCCACACAAACACACATTTAATTTACCCACAATTTGGCATGAGCTACTATACACCTGAAATTAAAATTGGCATTTTATACTGGCTTAATATGTTGATAGACAGTATTCTGGTTCCCATATGTAATTTCTATAAGTGTCTTGATAATTTTCAACTGTGTAGTAAAAGCTTTAACTCATTACAACTGTGAATACACACACACACACACACACACACACACACGCAGAGAGAGACAGAGACAAAGAACCAGAGAGAGAGAGAAGTTAGTTCTCTCTTTCTACCATGTAGTTCCTTGGGATGGAAGGAACTCAAGTTCTTGGATTTGATGGCAAGCCTCTTTTAGCTCTCCAGCCACCAAGCCATATCACTTACTTAGGTGTGGCAGAGTAAAAGAAGCTCGACAGAAGTTGTTAGAAAAATAATTTCTACTCTATTAAAATGACTATTCAAATAATTTTAGTAAATGATGCACTTTACTAGCAGCTTGTAGCTACATGACATACAAATTATGCCCATTTTCTTCTGCTTTAAAATCAAGAGCGCATAAACTAAAAATAACTGAGGAGTAAACGGGCTGCAGAACTTTGACAGCTCCCCAACATTCATTCATCTCTGATCAATTTATTGCCTTATAGGGCTGGTGAAGGGACATAGGTAAGGAATGCCAACGAGTAGTAACTCAAGAACTATAACAGCACAGACCTGATTGCCGGGTGCACACACACACACACACTAAATATATAAGTAAATGAATAAATTCAAGCCAAGAACACTCAAGAAAAGTTAAAGGAGAGCCATGCTGTACAAAGTACAGTGTTTGTGGAGACCCTGCCTCATTGACAAGCTTCTGCTCAGCCACATTGAAGCACCAGCACTTTGTTTTCATCCAAACACTATTACTTCTGTAAGATAACAGAGAGCAGTGATAAGACTGACCCATTGATTTCTCTCTTGTTGTGACCCTGGTATCTTGCACAATAGAGGGATTGACTACGCCAAGATAACTTTTCCATTGACCTTTCTTTGCTCCTATGCAAAACTTTAAAGAACTGAGGCAAGAAAACCTAAAATTCATTCTCTTGAAAAGTTTTTCTAGGTAAATGAATGAAATTTGCAGTTGAAATACGTCCCGTTCAGATATAATGTTACATAACTGCCCACTGTTGAGATTGTCAGAGTAGGATACTTTGTCGAGGACTCTCTTCCATCCACCATTCCCTTGTCTATAAAGTCCTGAACTCTGTCCTGCCAAATCAATCCCTTCTTACCCTCCAATCTGCAAAGAAAGACCTTCATTCTCCAAAAGCCTTTTCAGCTTAATCCCACCTGGCTCCATTCATTGCTTAAGCCTTTTGGGGTGTGAAATGAGCTACAGTGCCCAGCTGCAGTACTTGCAGCACGCATTATTATTCCTTCAGCTTTCCTGTGTCCAAAGGCTTAAAACATCTCTACCTAAGCTCTTGCTGCAGGGAAGAATCCTTATCTCAGCAAATGCAGTCTGATAGCAAGACAAAAGAGAGGCAACCTAAGCAGGGCCTAGAAGAGTGGCTGAAGACAAAATACCGTCTAAGCAGCCTGGGGATATCCTTTCTTCTCTCTAGAATTCCTTTATAAGTATATTTTTATACTCCATCTGCAACCTAAAAAGTAATTATATATATATATATATATATATATATATATATATATATATATATAT
>NW_026594083.1:7597344-7615222 GCF_907164565.1 Psammomys obesus | reverse complement strand
TATATATATATATATATATATATATATATATATATATATATATATATTTCTCTTCTCACATAGAATAAACTTCCTGAAGTCAGGAGGGCACTTTTACTGGCATATAAACCATAAAAATTATAGTATGGGTTTGGAAGTAGGATACTGGGATAGCCTAATATGTATACAAAGTAAAGCCACATGGCAATCTTTGTGATATTAAATCTCTACTCATCTCGGACAGTTGTGAAAATGGGCACTAGAGTTATCAAAATCTATATATCTGGAAATTATCGTGAAATTCAAAGACTGATTCTTTATGATAAAACAAAATAATATACCATACTCATCCTCTTGATTCAATCTATTAGTTATAAGAAACTTTTTCAAAAATAAATTATGACATCACATAGGGTTGCTAATCTCTTATTTTCTGTGTAGTGTTTATTATTGAGTCCTTTAATTATAGTTTCTCTTTAACTTTAAATTTTATTATGAGTCAAACTTAAATAAATTATGTAGAAAGAGAAAGGATAAATTTAGATTGTCAGGATTTGAAATCCAAGCATTCAACTGCTAAATAAGTTCCCAAATCTAATATCCTGTTCTGATATATGAAAATATGTATCTGAACTGAAAAATTGAAAAACTCTGTAGAATACTTTTAGGTTTCTGATGTCAATACCAAACATTAAAAGTTTGTATCTGTGACTATTTTATACATTTTGTTGAAAAGATTCATTGTTTTCTAGTTAACTAAAGCTGGTATGATGTTGCATTCACACTGAAACAGGAGCATTGAAATCCCAAGGCTAACTTGGGCTGTACAGTGAGACTGCTAACAGCCTACGTTACAGAGCGAGACTCTTATCGATACATCTGCATGATTAAATGCAGCCTGTTTTTTTGCCTTCTTTTCACCCGAATCACATAGAAAAGAATGATATGTGTCTTCTTTCTATGAAATACACATCTCAACTTCATCCAGGGGCAGTACCAACAGCACCATGGATCATCATTTTTGAGCTTCCTTAGGAAAGAACATGTGTTCCTTATTCTCAGATGCCATGCTGTAGCCTTCCTTTCACTTATAATACCTGCGTTAAAGTCATTAAGCACAGTCTCACCATGTAGCACCAATAGAAGATATGTAATAAACAGAGTAGGTTAAAATATCTATAAAATCGTAATTTAATATTCTCTATTTGCATTTAAATTTTTACAGATACTGATAGGTTCCTTTAGGACCTATATTAAAGAAATTTCAAAGGAACATGGAAAGAGAAGGAAAATTGAATTGTCTTCAGAACATTTTAATGAAGAAGTCTTGGTGTTCTCCATTTTATGCGTAGTTAAAACATATTCAAGTAGCTAGAAATAAAGTTGAAAACCAAACAAGAGGGCCTTGTACAACTCTTATACACAGAGTTTGTATTTCACCATGACCTTGCTCCCTTTCTAAATATAGCACATAACAGAACATTCGAAAGTTTTGTTACAGCAGCATGACAGGCCTGGACCTTGACTTTCTGATCCCATTGATGTAAAGCTGTTCTGGTTGGTTTATATTTTATGGAGTGGCAACGGCTGATGTTGAACAAAGCACTGTGAGAATGTCTCCTGGTGATAACAGATGTAGAAAACACTTTAATGATGGTGTAGACCTTTGAATATTAAAGAATTAGGTGACATTGTGAAACTTGCAGGCAAATAGATGGAAGCAGAAAAGGTCATCTTGAGTGAGGTAACCTAGAAGCAGAAAGATACACAGGGTTTATACTTATCTACAAGTGGATATCAGTCATACAATATAGGATAAACATACCAAAACCTACAGACCCAAAAAAGGCAAACAATCCGGAAGACCCTAGGGAAGATGCTTAATTCTCATTCAGAAGGGAAACCCAGCAAAGACACCTAAGGCCCTTAATTAAAGAAAGAACAGGACAGGAGCCCATGGAAGATCTCCTCTAAAAGCTCCATCCAGCAGGAGATCAAAGCAGATGCAGAGACACACAGCCAAACCCTGGACAGAGCTTAGGAAGTCCCATGGAAGAAGTAGGGGATAGAAGGACCCAGAAAGGACAGGAGCCTCATGAGAAGACCAACAAAGCCAAAAAGCTGGATCCAGGGGAGACTGGAAAGACTGATGTATCAACCAAAGACCATGCACAGAGAGGACCTAGACCTCCTGCTCAGGTAGCCCACAGACAGCTCAATCTCCATGTGGACTCACCAGCAAGGGGAGAAGACACAGTCTCCAACATGAACTTGGTTGCCTGCTCACCTCTGATTGGTGGGGTGACCCAGCCAGCCCACAAAGGAAGAGGATTCAGGCAATCCTGATGGGACCTAGTAGGCTAGACTACATAGAAAACTGCTCAAAGGTGGTAAACAGTAGGCAGAATAAGGAACTTTACCATACATAAACACAAGAAGAAAGCTGTCTGAAAGGGAGATTAGACAGTAATTACCACCAAGGACGTTCCCCTCCCAACAGAGAAGTGTAGGAATCAGTTTCAGTACTGAAGTGTGGTGAGGCTAGCAACAACAAATGAAGTCTCCTTACAATAAGGAGGCCTGATATTTTAAGTTGGTGTGATGACTTTCACAAGGAGCTACATGCTGGTAAAATACAGAGCTCTTGATCTACATTCCCTCTCACACGAATGTGCATCTTCACCTAAAACTCTTTTATTTTGGAAAAGATTTTTTTATGACTAGAGCATCCTTAACTATTCGACATTCACTTCCGCTTTCTTATCCTAAGCTTCAGCAAATACATTAAATATAGCTATTTAAGTAAAGTAATTCTTCCGCTAGTGTAGTAACAGGAAATAGTATAATCTCTAAAAATAACAATAACAGAGCTTCTCTTTGTTTCGGTAAATCTATTTGTGATTTTATTAAAGGAACATTAATGACTTTGTGTTCTTTTATTAAATTTATCTGCTTATCAAATGAAAGTGAAATACACAAAATCCTGGGACATTAGACAGAGCCCGACTTTTCCAACTGTCTCTTCAGTGGCTAGAAGGTACCAAATGAATGTTCATTCTTTTGAAGGCATTGTAAAAAAGATAAGTTACCCTATAAATTTTTCTTTTCATTGATTATAAGAATATTGAGTGTTTCTTGCACATTCCCAGTGCACCCAAACACACTGTTATTGTTTGCTATCATCCATGGAAGATATTGAATATTGTGGAGAGACAACAAGCAGATGCAATACGATATTTTAGGAGGTAGGGACCACGTTGTCTCCTGACAAGCACAGACAGCCGTTAAATCAGGATACGTAGAACTGAAAGGCAAATATCATTAGTAGGAGTGTTCGTGTCACTAAACTGCTGCACATTTGTTCCATGCACAGTGTACATTGTATCACTTTAACTGTCTCTTTGTCTTTCAATCTTCATATATTAGTCTTAAGACCTTAAATGAATAAGTAAAAAAAAAAAAAAAATGAAACAAGACTGAGGATTTAAAGTCTCTAGCTAAATTTTGAGATAGAATAGAAAAATTTAAGAGAACTTTTCACTAGGGCATCACAGCAGATGCTGCAGATGTCACAGGCAGAGGTGCTTAGGTATTCCAAATACCTAGAAGATTTTACAGGGAGGTGTCCTTTGCCACCAAGTGGTGGCTCGCTAGTTAGCAACTGCAAAGTTAGGCTCTCAGAACAACCATGTGTCTTCTTCCTTGAATTAGGAGCACTTTAATTTTAAATTTAGTGATATATCAAAAGTGAAAAAATATGTTTTAAAAGCTAATTCTGAAAATCTTATTTCACTATGTAGTTCTCAGGTGGTTTGATTTTCTTGAAAGATGAGTTATACTTAATGAAAAAAAGGCTTAAGTCATGAGCACCATATTTATTTTTATCTTATTCAAATTTTTGCTAATTTTAGATGAATTGACCACTTGAATTATTCACATTCAGAAAAAAAAAATGGAATAAAAATCTGACTCTCAAGAGAAATGTAGGATATTCAAGAAAGTACTAAAGGAATTTCCCCAAAATTCACATATCATGCCATTAGTAATAATTCTGCTAATGGCCTGTCGTATTTCTTGATATTTATATACACACATATATGTACATACATATATAAATATATATTTCTTCTCTCATTCAATACATCCCAACCACAGTTTGCCTCCCTCCACTCCCAAGTCATCACATAATTCATTTTAAAAAATTAAATCATTAAGTAATTTAAAATGTAACATACTTTGTTCGTAATTTTATTTCCTGTTTTTATGTCACCTTTTCCTATCTTAGGGGTGCAAACTCATCAATGACGATATTATCAACTGGAAGTGGCCCATTTGTGAAACTAAACAAAGCTCCTAATGGCAGCTTGATACTAACACCTAGGTGGGTACTAAGATGCTTTATTTTTATTTGATACATTGGAGCAAATAGGAAATATTTCGAAGCCAATAATATATCAGTGGTAGCACATACAGACCACATGTATGTGAAAGTTGTTCAACTTCTTTTACTTGTGTAATGTCAAGCAACAGCTAACTGATTTTTTTTTTCTGACAGGATTGTCCGATACTCATTTTTATGACACAGTCTAATAAAGTATAAGTCATTAATGTTCTGGCATACAGATAGGGAAAGGATATACCCTAATACTATTTTTATTATATTTTAAAGCGCTAAACTCCATGAAAAGAAATTGTAAGTCTTAGAGTAAATAGGATCTATGCTCCTCAGACAATCATCAAAAGGCAAAGGGTTAGATGAGAATCAAATGTTATTTTTCTTAGTAAATAAAAATGAATATCACTTAAAATAATATAATAAGATCTATTACATATCTTGTTTACTATTTTAAGTTAGTTTTACTCTTTCCCATAGCCTTTTGTGAGGTTTAATGCAGCATGTTTCATTCAAAAGTATGTCATGGGTAAAGTGTGTAATTTCTCCTGTTTAGGGTTTAGTGGTGATTTTTTTTTTTTTTTTGCTTGAAATTGATGAAATTAGCCTCTGAATTTTATAATTCCGTTATAGCCAAACTGTGACTGAGAAACAACTGTAAGGAGGCATTGAAATTGCACTCTAACAATTAGCATCCTATTAGCAGTTTATTTTGTTTAACAGACTTGATGTTAAAAATAGGATCATCTTGGCTCTGTCGGTCTCCTTTTGGAGCTCCTGTTCTCTCCAGGGGAACCCTAGTAAGGGGAGCAGGGCTTTCTCTGAAATGAACTCAGTGGCTGACTCTTTGTTCACTTCCCTCTGATGGGAGTACAGCCTTGCCAGGCCACAGAGGAAGACAAAGCAATCAGTCCTGATGAGACCTGATAGGTTAGAGTCAGATAGAAGAGGAGGAGGACCTCCCCTATCAGTGGACTAGGGGAGGGGCATAGGGGGAGAAGATGGGGGGGAAGGTAGGATTGGAAAGATATAAGGGAGGGGGCCACAGCAGGGATACAAATTGAATAAATTGTAATAAATTATAATAAAAAAGTAGCATCATCTAAATCCACACTTCAGGAGAGTCAACACTCCCATAAGCACAAGTAATAAAATAAATACATAAGGACTATATTTCGTATCAATGAAAGGACCTTGGAGTTCAGTATTTTATAGCAGTGTTGACTGATATCATGAGTCTCACCGGGGTGAGTCAAACCACCTGAAAGTTTTCAAACAAGTTTCCCAACTTCTTTTCTATACGAAGGATGCCTTATAGGGCATTCTGAAATTCATGGTTCTCCAACATGTTGAGAATTCTACCTAATCATATTTCATAGAGGTAAATATTAATAAGAAAGAGAAAAATAGTTTAAAGCTATTCAAATTAATTAAATGCCTGGTTCAGAGGAGGACCACTTCATTCTGTTCTTATGAAAACGTGACAGTATAGTCTAATATTCATGCCACTATTATACTTACATTCGTGATATTTGAAAAGAAAAGACTTTATATAGATGCACTCTTTACCTTTCTTTCCGTGAAAAATGACGATTTCCTTAATGTACTCAATCCTTTCCTTAATTGGCCATATTATACTCCACTGGCAAAATTGAGACATATTGATTTATTCATTCCCTTGGTTAATTAATGTATGCTTTGTTTATTTCTTATATTACTTCAGAGTCATATAAAAATGGTGCTTTTGAGAGCACCCTAGTTCTAAGAGTTGTAAGAAAAATAAGAAAGAAGTTACCAGAGAAAAATTGAAAATTTTGTTTAATTAATAATGAACTATTAACTGCTTCTGTAGTTAATAAAAAATAATTATGTATTGTTTTTTCTTTGTAACACTTGTAACCTGTGAACTATTTTGAGTATAGATTTTTATTTATGAGTACTGTAGATGGGAAAAGCATTTTCTGAGACTTTAAAGTATCTTATGAGGCATCATATAAACTACTTTCCACCCAAACACAGGTAGAAATCAAAAGAAAAAGTAATTGCGATTTTGAGGCATTTTATAGAAAGATATATAATCATATAATCACACACTTGTTAACAAAGTACATTTTCTCATATTTCTACTGAAAGTGTGTTCTATGTTAAACAATATTATCAAGAATGGAATGTAAGCACATGTTCTTTTAAATAAGCTTTACCATGCATGTTCTAAATTATTGAGTTTGCATTGTTTTGTATTTTTTCCTTTATCCATTTTCCCAAAGTAAAAGTACGTAAGCAACATGCACACCTCATTTAGTTAAGTGCATAAGTGTAAAACATTTAATTCCATGTGTGCCCATGTTTCTTATTTAACTTGTAGGATATACTCAGCAGGAGTGTAAAGTGTTATGATTCCTGGTGTAACATTGCCCTCTGCTGGTTAGACTGTGTAACACCTTGTAAACAAATTTTCTCTATGTAAAGTTTTTGGCTTTTGGGAAGCCAAATTTCAAAATCATAGGCGGTACTTTTACAGCAGTTTATGCCTACGTGTTATTCCATAGTTACCTACATGCACATCTGCCTCTGTTACAAGAAGAAGCTGTAATTTGTTCACCACTCACTTTCCAGAATGAATTACACAGCCGCAAAGAATGATTCACTGAAGAGCTCTGAGCTTGGTGATACTGAGGTTGCTTCTCTTCAGCTGTTTGTTTCTTTGTTTTCCAGTATTAATTTCCACTGTTTCAGTTACCACATGGCCAATCATAGTCTAAAAATATTTAAGGGTAAATGTATACATTAGCAGTTCATTAGCTTCAATTCTCGCCAGTCTTGGTAATGATCTCATTGTGTCCTTCATGAACCATCTCTTGGTGTGGCATGATCAAGGCATGCATTACTTTTCCACTAATCCTTTAGAACTTAATTTAATTTTCAAAATTACTTGCAGTCTTCAGTGCTTTTCTCCAAGTGAGTCATAATTTGCTCAATAGTGACACCGAAGTAAAAGAATCATGTATTTCTTTAAGTAATAATTTCTGGCTAATAAGGAGAGAAAGAAAATCATATGTTGATGTTTCTAAAAATCTACAATCTGTAGAAAGCCTTTTTATCTAGTCATAAAATTGTGGAGAAGAAAGAAATCAACTTGTATTACTCTCATCATCATATCCCAAAATGCAAAATTTACAGCCGTGATATGTCATATTTGTTTGGTTAAAAGAGAACACATGGAACTTGTGGTTTAGTACTTTAACCAGTTTTATATATACTAGAACTATTTAAACATATTCCCTAAGAATAAGAAAATAAGAAGATCAAGGTTGGTGTGCGCAGAGTAGCAATACCGACCATTGGTCAAACATTACTTATGTTTAATTTGTGATAATAATTCCAAATCAAATGCTTTTTTATAATCTGCATAAAATTCCAAAGCATTATGTTCGATTACACCCATGTTAGTACAAAATAGCTTTCCTGAAATCACACGAAGTGGTAAGAATGCACGCACAGCCCTATTTGACATTCAAGTGGGTCATTTTCTTCTGTGGATATCAGCTTTCCTCAACTTTATATCTGGTACATAGATTTAAATATGTATTTAACTAACAAAAGTTTATTTTCTGTTATAGTGTACAGTGCTCACAAGATTCCTTGATTCAGTTACAATGTAACCATAAATGTAAGTTTTTGTCACCCTTTAAAGCCTTCAACTTAAAACTGCAGGCAGAATCTTATGTCACTTGAAGTTATTCAGTCATCACTTCATTTTTTATGGGCAACTGAATTTCCTGAAACTAAAGCATACATCTTTTCTTTGATTATTTTAATAGCATGTGGAGAAAAAATGGTGCCCCAGAAAGTCGCTGCAAAGATCGTTGGTGGAAGTCATGCCCAAGCAGGGGCCTGGCCCTGGGTCTTGGCTCTGTATTACAAGGACAGTTACGGAGAACGGCTGCTCTGTGGGGCGTCTCTGCTCAGCAGTGACTGGCTGGTGTCCGCTGCGCACTGTGTGTACGGGTGAGTACAAAAGCGCAGGACCAGCCTGGGAGTGATTCAAGAATGAGGGTGGCCTGGCAGGGCTGCTCTCCCCTCGGGGGGAGGTGATCAAAGAACAGGCCTATCAGCCTTACCAGGCCACAGAAGAGGGCAATGCAGCCACTCCTGATGTGATCTGATAGACTAAGATCAGAAGGAAGGAGAGGAGGACCTCCCCTATCAGTGGACTTGGGGAGGGGCATGCGCGAAGAAGGGGGAGGGAGGGTGAGACCGGGAGGGAAGGAGAGGGGGCTTATGGGGGATACAAACTGAATAAAGTGTAATTAATAAAAAAAAAAGGTACATCTAGGAAAAAAAAAAGAATGAGGGTGAGCCGAACACTCACCATCACCACAGATTGACAAGGATCAGCTGCTCCATCTTCTCCATCTGGTGCTAATAAAGATGTACCATGCATATTTATCTCGGAGTAAGCAGAATACAATCCAAGCTTTGTTGAGAGATATTAAGTAAACCTGACAAACTGAGGAGAAGTGAGAAAAACACTCCAGAAGGGGGAAAAAGGGTTCCAATACATGAAAAAGCCTTTGAAATAATTTATAGACCATAGCACAAACTGAACAAATGTTGAAATAAGTATTATGAAATCCATCAATTCTCTGGCCTGTCAGAAAATTTCAAATTCTCTTTTTTTTTATTTTTTAATTTTTTATTAATTACACTTTATTCATTTTGTATCCCCCCCATAAGCCCCCCCTCCCCTGCCGATCCCACCCTCCCTCCCCTTTCTGCATGCATGCCACTCCCCAAGTCCACTGATAGGGGAGGTTCTCCTCTTCTTTCTGATCTTAGTCTATCAGTTCTCATCAAAAGTGGCTGCATTGTCCTCTACTGTGGCCTGGTAAGGATGCTCCCGCCTCAGGGGAAAGTGATCAACAAGCAGGCTAATCAGATTATGTCAGAGGCAGTCCCTCTTCCCATTACTATGTAAACCACTTGGACACTGAACTGCCATGCAAATTCTCAACACATATGCTCTGTTCATGTTCTGCTAACCCAACCAGGAAAATTATCACATATTGCGCTGGCCCACTCGCCCAACAAGGAATATTTGAAGACCCCATAGTCTGCCTGTCTTCTGTTTTGTTAGTTATGACCGTCTACCTGTTGTTAGTTGCCTGACTGGGATCAATAGACTTCAACCTCGTAGTTGTCTCCAGTGCTATTAATTATGCTAAGATCTCTGTGTCCTCACAGCTACCAAAGGTATCTGTAGTTGTTACCACCTTGTCTACGAGACAATCTGGGTTTTCATTCCTGAAATAGATGAAGGCTTCCTTGAGATTACGTTTTAGTTACCTGCATTAAAAACAAGGATATGTTGAAGAAAAAAAAAAAAAAAAAAAAAAAAAAAAACAATAGCACTCAGATATAATTCCTGGGAGATTGAGATGGTGGTCTCAGAAAATCTAGCTCGCTGGTGGGCTGACACTGACCTGAATTCTCAGATCTTGCCTCTTATGAAGGCCTACAGGCTACCTTATATCCAACTGCAAGTTTTTTGTTGTTTTATTCCTAGGAATAATATGCTGTTGGCACTGGAATTCATGACATCACTGGATAAGTGCATTACTGGAGTAAATGTACACATAGATTAAAAAAACAAATACATAATCTTGAAGCATTCCAGTGCTTAGAGCTGGATAGGAAAGAGAGCTGAAGGGGGATAGAGAAAGAGTTAATTGAAAGGCAATCCCAAGTACATGGGCTGTTCTAAAAGTCATGCCAAGAAGCCTGTTCAAAGGTGATTCCTTGTGTTTCTGCAAATAATGATTATTTTGTGGCTTCCTCCTGTTTTGTTTATTTGTTTATTTTGTTTATTTGTTTATTGTTTATTTGTTTTGTTTATTTGTTTATTTATTTGTTTTATTGCCTTTTTGTTTTTTAGCACCCAATCACAAAGAAAATAGAAACTGAGTATGTTCTGATTGTCTACTCACTTTTCATAAAGATACTATATTTTTCATGCTTTATTTTTCATCTTTTGCACTTATTGTAGATTCATGCCCCTCCGTTACCAAGTTATTATGTTGACTAGTATAATCGTAATAGTTATTCCATGATGTCAAAATTGCTGACACTTGGCCAATTTTATCCAATTTAGTCTGATGTTTTTGTTCTTTCTGAATTATTATTGGTAATTCTTAATTTTTTAACTCTGTAGTTTCAATTTCAGAAACATCTTAATTTTTACTCCTTAAAATTATAATAGACTATACTCCTAGGAATCCTTATCATATTCAGAAGAGGGTTACTATAGAGTCCAAAAACCCTTGCTAGGAGAAGGCAGGGTTATGGACAAACTAGCTGAGGCTGTTCCCTGACACTTTCAGTAGTGGAGGAATTCAGTTGTACAATTATAGAACCCTACTTATGTTAACATCTACTTCATGATCATGTTGCTTTTCTGTGACACTCCTGCTATTTTCAATTCCTGAAGCATCGACGCAGGAAGCAACACCACTATTAGGGGATAACACTGGTTTACTTGTCTGGTGCAAGGTCAACTTCCTAACAAATATGCTCTCCTTTTTGAGGTTGACAGACAGCTCAGAGTACTTGTCTTTCTGCTCCCTCCCTCTCAGTTAATTCTAAAATAAGCATTTTTTACCACACTTGGCACATGGAGGTAAAGTTTGGCAGAATTAGAGCCAATTTCTACACTTGAAGGAGCCTTATCAAGGTAGCATCCAAATGACTGGGGATTGCTATCCGTATGACACCTGTCTTCTGTCTTAGAGGTGTATCTGCTTTCTTCTGCCTTCCAGCCTATCTCTTCACTACCTTTCCTTTCTTTCTTTTTTCTACTTTAATCTATTACATCCTGTTCTTTCTTTTCCTCTATCTTCTTTTCTTCAGAGCTCTGGTTAATCCCAAGGCTTTGCACATGCTAGCCAAGTGCTCAACCACTTTGGATAAAATGTAAAGTCTATGAAGAATGAAAAATTGGAAAACTCAATGAATCTCTTCTTTTCAGCTACAATGACACCTACAAAGACATTTCTATCTGTTCCTCTGGGACCAGAAGCCAAATAAACTCTCCCTTCTATAAGTTTCTTTTCTCATGGTATTTTTCATACCAATACCAAAGTAACTAATGTAATGTAAATAGGTGTTTGAGAAGGTGTGTTATAAGAAAAAAAATATTGTTAATTAAGCTTGTTCTGTAATCTGATTAGGAATATCAATGTGCTGTCACAGGTGGAACCCAGGAAAGTTGGTCTCCAGGAATTGATGACACAGCAGTGGTTACCAGAGGCTAGCAAGGAAAAACAGGAGTAGAAGGAAAGGTTACTAGAACATAACGTAGAGGTTAATGTTCTATTGCTGAGCACTGTGGCGACAATGATGTACTGTATGTTTCAAAGAGGTAGAAGAAATTTTTTTAGTTTATTTTTAATTAAATTTTTATTTTTTATATTAGTTACAGTTTATTTACTTTGTATCCCAGCTGGCGTCCCCTCCCTCTTCTCTCCCAATCCCACCCTCTCTCCCTTATCTCCTCCCTGCCCCTCTCTAAGTCCACTGTTAGGGGAGGTCCTCCTCCCCTTCCATCTGACCCTAGCTTATCAGGTCTCTTCAGGACTGGCTGAAATGTCCTCCTCTGTGGTCTAGCAAGGCTGCTTCTCCCTCGGGGGTGGAGGGAGGTCAAAGAGCCAGCCACTGAGTTCATGTCAGTGACAGTCCCTGTTCCCCTTACTAGGGAACCCACTTGGATACTGAGCTGCCATGGGCTACATCCAAGTAGGAGTTCTAGGTTATATCCATGTGATATATACTCACTTATAAGTGGATACTAGACCTATCAGATAGGATAAACATACTAAAATCTGTACACCTAAAGAAGAGAAACAAAAAAAAGGACCTAGGGTAAGATGATCAATCTTCACTTAGAAAGACAAATGGGGTGGACATTGGAAGTAGGAGAAAACAAGTAACAGGACAGGAACCTACCACAGAGAGCCTCTGAAAGACTCTACCTAGCAATTTATCAAATCAGATGCTGAGACTCATAACCAAACCTTGGGCAGAGTGTAGGGGATCATATGAAAGAAGGGGGATTTACTATGACCTGGAAAGGACAGGAGCTTCACAAGGACCAAATATATCTGGGCACAGGGGTCTTTTCTGAGACTGTTTTTCCAACCAATGAGGTAAAAGAAATTATTTTTTAATAATTTCACCACAAAAAATAACAAATGTTGGAGAAACTTATGTTCTTACCTTGACTTAAACATTACAATATCATATATACTCCTGTATGGAAATATCAAATGCCATTTCCTAAGTATATCCCAGTTTTGTCAAGAGTGAAAAGTAGTAGAAAAATACTTTAAAGAAAGCATTTCCTGTAGGAATCAAGGAATGCTGTAGCGTGGAAATGCTGCACAGTTCTCATATTTTATGCTAGATAACTTCTGAAAAGTTCTCTTCTGAAGGGAAAGTTTCCTGACGATATTTTCTTAATACAATCTTCAGAAGAAATGTAGATCCATCCAGATGGACAGCAGTACTGGGCCTGCACATGCAATCAAATCTGACTTCTCCTCAAATAGTAAGACGCGAGATCGATCAAATTGTCATAAACCCTCATTATGATAAGCGAAGAAAGGTCAATGACATTGCAATGATGCACCTTGGCTTTAAGGTGGATTACACAGGTAAGAGAACTATGACTAGCCATCTCATCTGCTCACAGCAATCCAAAATGAGATTTGAAATGTCAGCCATCGCAATGCAGGGTTAAATCACTAAAATTTGTAATTTTCTGCAGACATCTTTATAACCTATAAACAATTGAAGATTACAGGAAGATATATGAAATCTCCTTCCATCATAGTACTTAAATCCGACTATGTAGAATACTATCAAAATGAACTCCTCTAGCTGAGCAGTGGAGAAGCTTCTGGAAGCGTGCCTGCCTCTTTTGTCTGTCATGCAATAGAAACAAGGGTCCACCTACCAAAAGGCACGAAGCAGGACACAAATAGAAAGATAATAGGTTAAATGAAGTATGTTCTCCATTTGGAAACAGTTTTAAAGGAGATCCAATAAGATTACTAGACCAATCAATGAAGGAATATCTCAAAGGCCTACATAGTAGGCAACAATTCACCTGATCAAGTTAAATTTGTCCTAAAGGGTTCTGTTCAATCTCAGCCATTACTCTGAAGTCTTTTCCAAGGCCCAGCTGGGAGAAACTACCATGCTCTGTGAAATTAGTTCATTTTTGCAGAATTTCATAAAAACAAGTATCATGATTATATGTTTGAGAATTAAATTCATGAAATCGCTCTACATGTGGATTATGAAAAAGCAGATCATTACGGTCCTTAGTAGCATCGTGCTTTTAGGGTAATCTTAATTTCTACACCTCTCATGCATCTTGTGGGCATCAGAGGCTCACTGAAAACCAAAGAATGTGTAAATTTATGTTGAAAGATCAGAGATGATATTCCTATAAGATCCAACTAAGGGAGTGGCATGCGTGAAGAAGGGGGAGGGGAGGGTGGGACCGGGAGGGGAGGAAGGAGGTGTTTATGGGGGGATACAAAGTGAATAAAGTGTAATTAATAAAATTAAATTAAATTAAAAAATCTCTCACTGCAAAAAAAAAAAAATCCAACTAAAACAATTGAGGGGAAAGTAGTGTTAATATGGTTGTACGTGTCAAGAATATTTTAAAATACTATCTGATACCTTTTTCTTAACTAACATTTTGAAAGAATGTAAAAAGGGCCAGCAAGATGCCTCAGCAGGCAGAGATAAGTGGGCTGAAGCACGTCTGTAGGCCTGATGACTTGAGTTTACTCCCTGACAGGAAAGAACCATCTCTCTAGAGTTGCCCTTCTTAAAAATGCAAATGAGTGAAATTTCACATACATACACAGACACGTATAATTGTCTATATAATTACATATATGTAAACATACACATGTAAATAAAATAAATTAAAATTTAAAAGAGCATTCTGAAGATTTTACAAAATTGTATGGTAACTCAAGTTATTATCATGATTATTTACAAATCAAATACAAATGGTAAATCCTGAAATAAGGCATAGTTTACATGGAGAATTGTTAATTAGGGAATGAAGGAGAGGAATACAAAGAGGCCACCAGTACCATCAAACAGACAAATAAGTGCTACCCTCAAACGTCTTTACACCTAATATCTGAAGATATTCAGCTGTAATAAAATCAAGAACAAACTTTTTAGATTAAAAGTTGGAAAATGGTTGTTTTTTTCCTTCTAAATTTGTTAGAAATATGAGTGGCATCTCTTAGTATGTTGGGTTTTTGTTGTTGTTATTTTGTTGTGTTTTAATTTCAGATTATATACAGCCTATTTGTTTACCAGAAGATAATCAGATATTTATTCCAGGAAGAATTTGTTCAATTGCTGGCTGGGGATATACTGAAATTCAAGGTAAGTTACCGCATTTGAAAAATGAGAAAATGTATAATAATAATTTTAAAAAGTATGCTACTGAAAATTGTTGTGGGTGTTTTCAACATTTTTACATTTTTTGGAGTATTTTTCTGCAGAATCTTCTAACCAGTTATCAGGATTATATTCATGTTTATGCCTGTATAGTGCCACCAAACATTTCCAGATTCTTTTCAGGACTACTATATCTTGAACAGAGTTTTGAAATCTCAGTAAGGCTAGGCAAAAAAGAAAGACAACTTTCTCTGGCCCAATCAACTAACTTCTATCGTTACAACAAATTATAGCCATAAAAACTAAATGCTCCCGATGTTAGTAAGATGAACATACAGAAATATTGTGGAGAGATCTGGTCTCAGAATCAAATCACATGCTTTGAAAGTATCTGGTGCAGCCTTGCCAGGCCACAGAGTAAGACAATGCAACCAGTCCTGATGAGACCTGATAGGCCAGGGTCAGATAGACAGGGAAAAGGACCTCCCCTATCAGTGGACTAGGGGAGAGGCATGGGAGAAGAAGAGGGAGGGAGGGGGTATTGGGAGGACACGAGGAAGGGGGCCACAGCCAGGATACAAAGTGAATAAATTATAATAAATAATAAAATTTTTAAAAATAAAATAGTCTTTGAGGAAAAAGTATGTAATGGCTGGGCGGCATTTTAGCCTTTAGTCGTATAAAACATGGTGATACGAAACCACATCACATCATACTTAGCCATACGAAAATACACTCTATACGTTTATTACACTCCGTTATTTTGCTTTTAAAATGTAATGGGAGAGAGGAGTTAGGTCAATATGACCAAAAGGCTGTGTGTACATGTATGAACAGACTGAAGAATAAACACAAAATATTCTTTAAAAAAATGGAAAAATTGTTTATCAAGATATCATCAAGCCAGTGATCACCAGCCTGCTGGTTCAGCATGATTCTTTATAACAGTCACACTATCTGGCTGACAGTAACACACAGCTGCTGTCTACAAAGCATATTCAAGTCAAAGACTATGTTTTTTGTATTTCCTCTGCTTGAAAAAGTCATGACTTATTAAGTTTGAAACTTAAACAGTAAAATTATTGCTAGATGGATGTTTTGCCTTTCAAACTTAAAAAAAAAAAAAGTTTAGCCACACTGTAGACATGAAAAACAAATTATCTGCTAACAAAATTTAGGACTCTTTATTCCATGAAGGTTTTTTTCAGAGCTCAGCAAGTGTGGCTTACTTATTGTTCCTAAAATATATGGTTAATTAAGTTAAAATGTCTTTAAAGGCAGTGTGGAGCCAGAAGAGGAAAACAACATCAAAAATCATTTAGAGTGAAATAGCCAGACCATGCTTCCATCCTTCTTACATGTTTTCATGGATTTCATTATTTTCCCTTCTGATTTTATACCTATTCAATACCATAAAATCACATGTTCTGATCCTATAAGTATATTTTACTAAGTAGTTATCTAAGATATTTCGAGTATATTTTTTCACTAGAAAAAATAAATAGAAAGCTAGGTGATCACTACTTTCAAATAATTATTTTTTTTATATTTACATGTGTGTTTTCTTAATCCTCCACATTGAAACTAATATAAAGAAATAAAAACGGGCTGGAGAGATGGGCGAGCACTTAAAAGTTTGCACTGTTCTTGCAGAGGACCTGAGTTCACATCCCAGGACCCAGTCTCTTTAGCCCACAACTAACAGCCTTTAACTCTACCTTAATGGGATCAGATAACTCTTCTGTTCTCTGGCCTGGGCACTCTTGTGCATGTCCACACAGACATGCACATAATTTATTTATTTTTCTTTTTATTTTTTATAAGTTATTCATTTTTTTTATCCAGATTGTAGCCCTGCTCCCTATCTCTTCCTCTCGGTCCATCTTCCCTAGCTCTTCCCCGCTACTCTGCCCTTAGACTACAGTAAGGGAGAGCATATGACCCTAGAGTATCAGGTCTCATCAGGACTGTCTGGATACCCTTCCTCTGTGGCTTGGCAAGACAGCCCCACCACAGGGAAGATGATCAAAGAGCAGGTAACAGAGTCCATGACAGAGATAATCCCCTTATTAGGAAACCCACATGGAGACTGAGGCTACATCTGAGCAGGGGTCTGGGTCCTCTCTGTGCATGATCCTTGGTTGGTGCATCAGTTTTTAAAGGCCCCTCTTGGGCTAGATTTGTTGGCTTCGTTGATATCCCTGTGGAGCTCCTGTCCCCTCTGGGTCTTTACATGCACCCACTCTTCCAAAAGATTCCCTGCACTCTGCCCAAAGTTTGGCTATGAGTCTCAGCCTCTGCTTCTACACCCTGCTGTGTAGAGTCTTTCGGAGGACATCTATAGTAAGCTCCATTCCTGTTCCTTCTCTTCAACTGCTTCCAGTGTCTATTCGACTTGCCTTTTTGAATGAGAATTAAGCATCCTCCCTAGGGTCCTCCTTGTTATTCAGCCTCTTTAGGTCTGTGGATTTCAATATGGTCTTTAAAATAATAAAAATAAAATTTTATAAAAGAATTAAATATTAAATATACAGACATCATTCATAGTTTTCTTTACCAGAGTCCTGTTATTGGAACTTTTTTTTTTTTTTTTGTAGTTCAGAGACAAGTAGAAACACAGAGTTCTGTTTTTATTGCAAAACCAAGGTCTGTCCATCTATCCATCCTTGATCTTCAAAGGGCAAATGATAGAGAGGTGCTGAATTTTGCTCTTTATTTGGTATCTTTTGTTTGCTTTCTTAATTTGAAATCTGCCAGGTTTGGAAGCCAGTGGTGGGCTGTGGGCTATTCATGCGGCTGGCAGCATGGAGTCAATGGCTATTTTCTTCCCAATTCTACTTCCACCTGGGTGCCTATCCTTTAAATCGTCCATGGTAGATCTGTTTGCCAAAGGTAGACAACAGGGCACATTCGGGACATTTTCTCCTAGGTAACAAATTGCTACACATTTATCAAAATTCACTGAAGGGTGTGTGTGTGTGTGTGTGTGTGTGTGTGTGTGTGTGTGTGTGTGTG